>NC_045168.1:5989221-6109221 GCF_900700415.2 Clupea harengus
CACCCGCACCCCTATTAGACACCCCATCACCCACACCCATCAACACACCCCATCACCCACACCCCTCAAAGACACCCCATCACCCGCACCCCTATTAGACACCCCATCACCCGCACCCCTATTAGACACCCCATCACCCGCACCCCTCAACACACCCCATCACCCGCACCCCTCTTACACCAGACCTTCGCCCGCACCCTTAAAATGCTATTTTAGACCCCATACTCCACTAACTTCATGCCATCACTGCCTACACCCCTCCAAGACATGCCACCACCCACACTCACTCATGGCCACAGTGCTCTTGATCGGCCGCTCCCCTTCCCCCCCCCCCCCTACATAACTGTGTGTACCCCCCCCACACACACAAATACATACACACACACAAACTTTATATAATTAGTCTCTCTCTTACATTCTATTGTTTCTCTGACTGCCTCTCTGTCAATCTTTTTCACTTTATTTCAGTTGGACTGCTTACAGTGTGCGTGTGTGGCTCTCACATGTAAACACAAAGGAGTATATACATACACACACACAAACTTTATATACAGAGTCTCTCCCTTACATCCTGTAGTTCCTCTGACTGCCCGTCTGTGTGGCTCTCACACATAAACGCACAGGAGTACATCGATCCCTTTCAGCCCTTACAGCACAAGCGGCTACAAGACATATAGCCCTCAGTGCTCCTTTTCTGTCTTGGACGGCGGAGAATAAAAATCGATGCATTTGAATGGGAGAGGAGCGTCGGAGTTTCAGCATAAAATCTGTTGTCATCCAAAAAAATCATACAAAATTGGTCTCCTGCAATGAGACTATTTGACTGCTGGACAAGTGAAAATATTGTGCTGTGTCCAACAAAACAAACCAGATACAATCCACAGACAGATCTGAAATATGTCATAATTCCCAACATATATCTGACAGATGAGAGCATATGAACAAACGGCTGACACAGAAAGACAGACTCAAATAAAGAGATCTTCGAGTTCAACTTTTCAGGAAGTCAGACTCTCCCCTGCAGAGAGATACCTGCCTTTACCGTCCGCCTCTAAGAAAAACAGATTACAGAATAAAAGAGGAGTTACCTGTACATGTAACATACTCCGGAAGAGACCATAGCCAACACACGTTCACTATCTCCCTCTCTCTCTCTCTCTCTCTCTCTCGCTCTCTCTCTATCTATCTCTCACTCTTTAGCATCCCTTCATCAGGTGCTGCATCCGAGTCGGAGGCATTCCGTCAGTGACTGCGAGCCTCACTAAACACACACACACACCGCCTCCCAGGCGAAGAGAAGCAGGGCTCAGCCAGGCACAAAGGTCTCCATGGCAACGGAAAATTCAGTCCTGTCCACCCAACCCCACCTGCCCCCTCCCTCTCTATCTTCTTCCCTCCCTTTCTCCCTCTCTCATCTTCTCTCCCTCTCTTTCTTCTTCTGTCCCTCCCTATTTTTCCTCCTCCTTCCTTCCTTCCCTCCCTCACTCTCTCCCTCTTTCTGAGTTTATTATGCATCATTTCATCACAGGAGGATCCTCCCACCACCGCTCTCCCTGCCAGGTTCTGTGGCTTCCCAATCGCTCTCCTGTCTGGCCATTCTATTCTCCGCTCCAATTGGCTGGAGCCAGTTGCACTTCCCTCCCCAAGAAAGGAAAGCTAGGAAGAGGAGAGAAGAGAAGAGAAGAGAAGGAGCTGGGGCATGGGGGGGCACAGATGTGATCCTGTGTTTGTTAGGGGGGGGCACTGGTGTGATCCTGTGAGTGTGTGTGTGTGTGTGTGTGTTTGAGGGGGGGGGGGGGGGGGGGCTGGTGTGATCCTGTTTGTGTATGTGTTTGTGTTTGGAGGGGGAACACAGATGTGATCCTGTGTGTGTTTGGGGGGGGGGAGGGGGGCACTGGTGTGATCCTGTGGGTGTTGGGGGGGGGCACTGGTGTGATCCTTAGGGGTTTGGTTTTTTGTGTTTAGTTTGTTTTGTTGTTGTTCACAGTTAAATATTTGCTGTTTTGTTGTTGAGTTCACGTCTGGCATCTTCCCCAAGCAATCCAGTCAGAGCCAGTGAGATGAGCACTGGGTATCAGAGCAGCTCAAGACAGACAAACTTTCTCTCCTGGGAGAGAGGAATAGTTGAGAGAGAGGGATAGTTAAGAGGGAGAGAGAGAGGGATAGTTAAGAGGGAGAGAGAGAGGAATAGTTGAGAGAGAGAGAGAGAGAGGGATAGTTGAGGGGGAGAGAGAGAGGGATAGTTGAGAGAGAGAGAGATATATATAGTTGAGAGAGAGAGAGAGAGAGTCAAAGAGGGAGGAACCCACTGATCTAATGTTCCATGACTGGACTGGCCTCAATACTGTGAAGAAAAAAATCAGACTCACTTCTGTCCTTGTGACTGGAGAGGGGGGTGGGGTGGGGGTGGACATGGAGTAGTTTTCAATTGTACTCCCCCCCCCCCCCCCCCCCCCCCCTCTACAAAAAGAGAAAAATCCTCTCTTGACTCTCTGTCACTGTGGGTCCTTGTGCAGTATTGATTCTGCGGACACTCTGGCGCGTGGGATTGTGCTCTGAGGCGCTCTAAAGGCCCTTTACAGTGTGTGTGTGTGTGTGTGTGTGTGTGTGTGTTTGTATGTGTGTTGTGCGTCGCTAAAGGCCCTTTACAACGCCGGCCGCCATAAATTAGCGCTGTTTTCCGATTCAGTAAGCACCGCTACTGGCTCCAGCGTAGAGATGAGCGGGCTTTGCATGGCCCATCAGAACCTCATCAAAGGCAAGGTCTCACAGGCTTTGTGTGCGCGGCAATAAACAAGTCCATGACAACAGCAGGCGCAAACACACAGAGAGAGCAGTGCAGGGCAGAGCGTGTTGCTCCTCTGCAATGAATGCAATCATTCAGAAGAGAGGCGCACTGGAAAAGGTTAGCTGTAGGCTTCTCGTGCATGCTAAGATGGAGGCAATCTTCCCTGTCAATCAGAAACACACACACATACTTATACACACGTAAACAGACACACACGCGCGCACAGGAAAACAAACACAAGCACATTCATGCACATACAAACACACATACACACAGACAAACACAAACCTCATCCTTGTCTGCCCATCCACTCAGTGCAGGTGATGGACGAGGGTGATGAGGAGGCTAAGAAGCATTCAGTGGCACACACACACACACACACACACACACACACACACACACACACACACACTTTCCCTCACTCAAGGGGCTGAAACACAATACCCCCCTTTGTCCGCCCTGAAACCTCAGAACCGAAAAAGAGTGCATCTTTGAATGCTGTGTGTGTGTGTGTGTGTGTGTGTGTGTGTGTGTGTTTGTGTGTGAGCTAGAAAAAAAGGTAAGACAGTGTGAAGGATTACTTTTCAACGGCATGTTCTGAACATGGTTACACAATGTGCCGGGTGGTTGCTCTTGGTTGAAGTGAAAGTATTTGTTCTTATGAAAAAAGGCTTTCTAGACATACAGTCACAGACACACACATACTCATCCACCCACACAGATACACACACCACACACAAGGCCAAAACCTTGAGTTTATCATCCAGAAATCCATCAAAACACCCTCGCCTTTGGAGTGAGTATCTTGCCCACATGTTTATGAGTGTAGTGACAGTTATTGACAGTTAGTGGCCCTTTTGAGATGGTATCTAACTGACATGGCGAGTTTCTGTACGAGATCTCTCTCTATCTCGCACGCACCCACACACATACACAGACACACACACACACACACACACACACACACACACACACACACACACACACACACACACACACACACACACACACACACACACACACACACACACACACACACACACACACACACACACACACACACACACAAACACAAACACACGCACGCACGCACGCACACACGCATCTCAGGTCTCCAGTAACCTTGCCCTTGGGTTAGGAGTGTCTGCACCATCTAATGCACTTTAGTTTACCTCCACAGCCCCCACAACCCCCCACCCCAGCCCCCACCCAACGGGTTCATGTCTTTTCAGAAGGTATTGTGTAGGTTCAAAGGCATAGTGGCAGTTAGAGAGAGCTTCTCTGTCTTTCTCAGGTGTCACGTTCTCCCAGGGCATAAGGTAACCTTCACCAGGATGTCAGCAGCTCTCTCAACTCTCCCACAGAGAGCCGTTGTGTCAACTGACCACTAACATCAGTATATTTAACAACAAACCATTTTTGTTGATGTTCAATACATGGGGTTTATAAATGTGACAGCTAATAGTTTTTTTATATTCACTATAAAATACACATTAGGACCCTAAACATAAAGTGTTACTGCATTTTAACTCTTTTAAATCTACTCAAAAGATATATTCTCTTATCCAGATTGACTGATTAATCCATGGTTCCATGGTCCATCAAAAAAGTTTTAAGGTTTAAGGTAACTTTCCTTTATTCACGTTTCCAGAAATGCTTCTCCTTCATGCAGTGGCAGCGTGCAACGGGGGTGCATCACAGCACAACGCTGTAAACTAATGTAACACAAAAGCAACAGGCTCCTGCTAGCATCGCAGCAAACAAAAAATGTAAACCGCCCCCCCCCCCCCCCCCCGCATGATCCTTATGGATGGGTGTGGACTGTTAAGACACACATCACTACAAAGAAGAGCTACCAGTTTGCCAAGGGCTTTTTTCATCTCGGCTGTCAGATAACACGATATATTGATGTCGTCCTCCACCTGGCCCTAGCACACAGCTGGGCTGTGAAGCTTGAAGAGCAGTGGACAGCACGTGCAGCCGTACATCACAGCCGAGGTGATTCTTTCTGATGGAGGTAGCTGGAGGCTTGTCTCGCGTTTCATCCATCAAGAGAAAGCCCTGCCTACCTGGCCGTCTAGGCTCGCCGTCTAGTGTCTAGTGAAACCTGACCACAGATGCGCAGCAGCGCTGGCTTCCCGTCCAATTTGCTCAATTAAAAAGGTTTTCGTCAGGACTAGGAGGATGGGAGGAGATGGCTGGCTGGCCTGGTTTCACAGCATGCGGGTTTGGCCTGCAATCTCTCATGCAAACTCCTCAATTTTTAGACTAACTTAGGTAGACTGACATAAAAGAGTTGGATTTGGTTTGCACATCTGAATTTGGACACACATCCAAAGACTTACTAGACAGCCTAGGCAATGTTTCAGAGACACCAAAATCAGGGATAGGCACCCAGGATGGCAGTAAAAAGAACAGTAGTCCGTCTGTGACTGGCGCTAGCCCAATTAGCAGGTCTAACATATTGTACCTTTAAAAAAAAGTAAAGGGATGGTCTGCTTTTTATTTGATTAAAAAAGATATAATTTTCCTATAACTCTACACAATTACTTTATTATTATTGTTGTTGTTGTTGTTGTTATTAGTAGTAAGCTTACTGTACATACATGAGATATAAATGAGACATACAGTACATACATGGTGGTAATAATGGTGGTCCCTTATATGAACGCTAACAAATAGCGGCGCCTCATCCAACCCAGAATGACTCAGACTGAAACGGATCTGGCATGGATCCGAACGCTGTATCGAGAGCCTGTTGTCCTCTGAGGGGAAGCATCAGAATGCCATATTCATAACTTCCAAATATCAAACATTAATTAGAGCAACTGCCATGACAACAAGGAGTTCAGCCTCCTCAAATGAACTTGTCAGACTGGCTTTTCTCAGCGGAACCAGCCTCGCCTTGATTGTGATGTGGTGATCATTAGCATAGCTTTGATTGGCTGATTACATAAGGTTGCCTCTACTGTGGGGAGAAAACGGGTGTGTGTTTGCAACACAAAATTAGGCCTGTAGGGAAACGTTGCTTTCAAAGGAAATTTCAGTGCTCCCTCTGAGAAACGTCTCTCGACCAAAACAGGAAGAGCAGCATCTTTGACCCTGAACACAACAACTCTTCGGTTCTATTCCACAATACAATAGACTATCACAGTAATATGCCACCATCCAAAAGTCTATGCTGACTAGCGCTTAACTTGCACTTCAGCAGTTACATTCCTGCACTTCTTTTTCCTTTCTAGGTCGTTTTTCTAATTCTTATGTAAAGTAGTATTTATTGTTACACCATGTTTTTTATTGCTCTTAGCTTGACTGTTCTCTCCCTTGTACGTCGCTTTGGACAAAAGCGTCTGCTAAATGACTAAATGTAAATGTAAATGTCTATGAATTCTTTAGGGTTATTTTCAAACACAGAGACATGAAAGCTACTGATGGCTAATAGATGCAGAGGCATAAAACAGAGCTAGTCTTTCTAGCCTTTTTCTCTGTTAACAATACATTTACATTTACATTCATTTTTTTGTCTCCAAAGCGACTTACATGATGAGGTACAATAACCAAGCAGTAAGTTAGGAGATCTGATGAGAGTAAGCACCACAATGCTAATGCTATTCAACCTGACCAATGCTACGCAGAGCCAAAGCTAACATGCTAAAGCTAACACCAACAATAACAAAGTAGGACTGGGTCCCTCGCAGCCATAAATTCACTGACGCTCACAAACATTTGTTTTGATGGATTAAAGGGTCTGAGAGTGGCCCTCTGTCTCTTATCTTCTCTTCTCCTGTGAGTGTGGGATTGAGGTTGCAGGGGATAATACCGAAGAAAAGCTGAAAAGTCAGCTGAAACAATGGAGAAAACAAGAGATTTGTCAAGAACCTGAGTCAAGGCATCGTTTCTATTTTTTGTTCTGCTTTCCACAATGATGGTATGCTGTAAGAAAAAAAAAATTAACTGCAAACTAGCAAAGGGCAAGAAAGATGGAGTACCCATCATATCACATTTCAATCACAGGCAGTTGGAAACACCTAGGTCTTACTTAATTTCTCTGTGGCCAACTCTTAAGTATCTCTGAATCCATAAACAATTGGACTTGCTATTCCCTTATAAATTCCCTTGAAATGTTAGGGGTTGTGTTTCAGAGTGAGACGAGCAGGGTGTGGTTTATATGATCTCCCCAACCACCTTTCCAGCTGACAGACAGACATGTACCCTCTCTCCGTACCTTTCTCTCTTCTCATCTGTACATGCAAAACTCAGCTTCCTAGTGGTGGCTACGGATTGCCTGTCCTTGCGGCATACAATGAGCGTGTATATGTATGTGTAACTGTATATTTAAATGTTGTGCATGTAGCGTCTGTGTGTTTGTGACTGTGCAAGTTACTTAACCACTGACTTCTGGTAAAGGTTTTCTCTTTGGGGAAAATCATTTAGCTATCTGTACTTATCCACACACTATTCCCATACTAGTACGCTCAGACAAGAGGCCCTAATTGCACAGGGCAACACGCACCTCGAATGGGCTTTGCACAACAATGCAGTGAGAATATGCGGGGATCCCTATATTTGCTGATTTCATTGACACAAAGCAGGGTGCAATCAGGCATAAATGTGGATGGATGTTGCATAAAAGCCATTCTTAAATCAGCCAATTACAATTGATTCGATTCGACTATATCTTATTAACGTTCACTCGGAGCTCAGTAATTGTTCTACAATAGAGCAAACAACAGATTTCCGCTCGCAAACGTAGTGGTTTACACCAGAGGAGACGGAGGTTCTTGTGCAAGAGGTGTGGCCAACATTAAATAATTTAGAAGTTTCACGGAAAAAGGTGTTGCTTTCAGTGAACTAATTTATACATGGAACTCCCAGACACGCCCTAGCGTTGCGCTGACCCACCCGTGTTTGCGTTTAGGATCTTGCTCATGTTACGAAATTAGCTAAACGATTTAGCCAAGTTATTAACTAAGTTATAGGTCATGCACAGCTTTGTGTGTTGCTAGCTGCGTTACCCATCATTTAAATTAGGGTCCCCATAAGTGAAGAGTAGATTTCACTGTCTTAAAGGCTAAAGGAAGCTTAAACATATGCTACTTGACACTGACACACCTGACACTGGCTTTGCCATGAGCACCTTAGACAGCATGTTCTATACATTCAGTGACAGAGTAACACCTGCTGCCACACATCACGTCACCAGCCAATCTGCCATTACACATTACCTGTCATTAGCTGTTTGTTTATGCCCTCTTCCTACACACACATAGAGTCATACTGTCATTAGCGCTATTTCTTTATGCTACACAGTGTGCCTCCTTTCTCTTTTAAAAATCCTCAGCAGTGACACCTGGCATCGTTTCAATCTGCCTCTCACTCCACCTGAGGAGCAATTCTTTGCCAGGCTGTGTCTGGCTTCAGATTTTCCATCAACCAGCTAAAAAAAAAAACAAGATTTCCATTTGCTCCACACTGATTTGAACAACAGAATGGGCGAATCATGAAACCGCAAAGACATGTGGTAGCGTAAGGGTTGGTTAGTCTGAGTGGCTTTCCGTGGTGAATTAAATGTCATGTTTTCAGTGTGACGCTGACAGTTTGTGACACAGCGTTTACCCCACTGCACAGAGCTGCTCATCACCATGGATGAACGCCATGTTCTCATTTCAGCGAGCCACAAATCTCTCGTAGCTCGGGGGCAAGAGTTGAATTCGTTCCACCCCGCCCGGCCCTCGCAATGGCGTACCCCCAGAATAATGGCAGACGTTTGAGCGCATTGTCTCTGATTCATATTTGAAAGCTGGCGTCAGATTGGCACAGAGAGGGAGAGACGACTTACCCAGTATTCAAAGCATAGTGAGTCGCTACGGCAGATATGATGCTAATTCAGACACACTAGGCCTGAGGCCGGCTGTTTCAGGCATGTTGGCTCCAGCGTGTGTTGCGTTTTTTTTAAAACACTAAGTGAATGCTGTTCCTGAACATACAAATCATTTTCAGGTGGTACCTTAAATCAAGATGGACATAAATGTGTGGAGGCGACTGCAGTGAAAATGGTGCCTGCAAGGCGGGATATGTATATGTGGTTGCTTTTAGAGGTTTATAGTGAATATGCTGTGGCAGTTTGCTGTGGTGATTTAATCTGTGTGAATCACAGCGAGAAAAAAAAGAATTGTGGCCGGGATTCCATTATGCAAATAGTTCAGTTTCTCACACAGCAAATGTCAATGGATAGGTGTGCATTACTGTAAACCCACCCTCAACCATATATTTATTACATTAAGTTATGTATTGCTTGGGTAATTTTCTATGTGCGCGTACATCTTCAATTGCATATAATCAAGAGGTAATGTGATGTTACAAGTTGTAGGCTGCAGCAAGGATTTACCGAGTCACTTCCTGTTAAATATATGTATGAAGTGTTTTTCATGGTAGTCAATTGTTACTGTAGGCTATAGTATTATACTACTGGAACATTTACAGAAACATGGCAAGACCGGACTTTGTGCATAATCAATGTTCAAAATATAACAGATTTATATCCTCCTGGGAACCAAGAAAAAAACGTGTCATCCAATTTTTTGTGATTTCCTTAAAAGATGTCAACCACAGAGGACACAAGTCTATGGGTTGGTTCTCAGGAGGTTACAAGTAATTACTCAGACTCACTTTTTCAATAGGGTCATTGTTCAATTGAGAAAACATCAATTTCAATGCTGTTTTCTGGTATGTTCTACATGAACTGAAGTTTACAGTAAGACAAAAGGAAGATCAAATGCAGCCTACTTCCATGAATGCGTATGAAAGAGGCCCATAGCCACCCTCTCTCTGCAGAAGTGATAACATCTTTAGCAGATACAAGGGAAAACGCACCAACAAAGGGAAGACATCTGAGATGACCATAATATTCTTAAAATTTAATTTTTAATGTTATTATTATTGATTATTTTGCAGTTATTTCACAGTTATTTGATGAGATCACATTAACCTTTATTATTATATCAATTTTGATATTATTTTTTATTTTTATTTGTATAGTTCCCTTCATCAACTCTCATTTGAAGGGGTAGATATTTATACATTTTGAATATATTTATTTACTTCCTACGGTTTTAGTGTTGTTTCAGCTCACCCCAACACAACATGCACAACATGGACCGCTAATAAAAGCCCTCTTAACAGGGTTGACTTTCCTCTTTAATATACACTACCTGGGTTCAGTATCATTACTGCAAGCGTGCGGGGAGCCATAGATTTACGCCACTCACTGCTGCATGGCAACACATATCCAAGGACACTCAATGAAAATAAATCTATAATTAAATTCACTTCAATGTTTTCAATTCAATTAAATTTTACTCCATATAGTGCCAAAACAATACAATTGTCTGAAGGTGCTATAAAGTGCAGCTTGAAAGGTTTTTCTTTTTTCTGTTTTCTCCATTATACGCAGGTAATGATGGGAATATGAAAAGAAGCCAACGGGTGAGAAAAACAATGACAAGCTCTGCATTACAGAGTAGGATCAGTGTGAAGGTGAGATGCCATTTATCACTGAACGACCATTGTTCATGTTCAGAAGCATAGATGAGACAGAACAATGAAGATGTGTTTCTCCTCCCATAACTGATGTCAATAACCCTACCTTCTGGCTTCAAAACATGGATTCCAAGAATGGCAACAATGTAACTACGTCTGAAAAGAATCTTACCAGAACACGGTCAAAAGGTCAAAAGGCTCAAACGGCTCAAGGTCAAAACGAGTCACTCAGCTATGTAGCAGGATGATTGCCTTGGTCCGCCGCTGTACCACTGTTGTTAGCATTTTCATATTCTCGCCAGCGAGCACAATTATGAGGGTCTCTCTTTCTCTCCGGCTCACCCATCACAGGGCTGCGCCTGTGGCTCTTTGCTGGGTGTCAGTAGGGGACACCCATTGGTGGGGCTTTCATCCCCCAGTCAAAGAGATTAATGCTTTATGAAGTCTGCCCAGGCCCTGGACAGGGGTGAAACAGTTTCTTGAGCGAATGACACTTCCCTGAGTAAAGCAGGAAGCCATGGTGGATGGGGGAGATAGCAGAGGGGATTAAAACGCAATCTTAATCAATAGCATTGGAATGCTGAAGATAGTATGGAGATAAAGATTATAAGAGAGGGAGACAGAGAGACTGAGAGAGAGAGACGGAGAGAAAGAGGAGGGAGATTAGAGGAAGCTATGATTAAGGAGAAAATATGTGCTTTAAAAGGAAGAGATTACAGCTACGATGTCCATCCTATTCCTATAGCTAAGGAATCCTGAAAGATATTTAAAGCAACATCTACATGCTACAAGTGCTTCATGGTGGTAGTAATGGAATTTCACAGCATGGAGAGAACAGATGGCTCACAGATAGACCCAAAACACTGGTAATCCAAAAGGAAAAAGAAATTGAAAATATGCTTTATCTTTATCTTTAAACGCATGCAGCAGCATATGAGCCTCTGAATACATCTTTAACAAGGTTGTCACCAGTGGTCATAGAGTGGTCTTACATGACAGGAGCGTTTTGAAATTGTGTGTGTGTGTGTTTGTGTGTGTGTGTGTGTGTGTGTGTGTGTGTGTGTGTGTGTGTTTGTGTGTGTGTAAACTCATGCTCTAAGCCCGTCTTTAAGACCCATCCCCTTGCCTGAACGTGGCATGGAAAGAAACAGCCTTGAGTATTTCTTCCCAAATGTACTCTAACTGTACAGGTGTGTGTGTGTGTGTGTGTGTGTGTGTGTGTGTGTGTGTCATAATCTCAAAGAGGGCAGGAGTGTGAGGTTAACCACTGGTGGCTTCATAGACTGATGTTCACTCTGATTTCCTCTCATGTTCTCGCTCTTTCATTTCTCTCTCTCTGTCTATCCCTCTCTCTCTCTGTCTATCCATCTCTCTCTCTGTCTATCCCTCTCTCTCATTCCTCTCTTCTTGGAGGGGGAAGGGATTGGGGGACAGAGGTAATGAATATGAAGATGAGGTTTA
This sequence comes from Clupea harengus, assembly GCF_900700415.2. NCBI lineage: Eukaryota > Metazoa > Chordata > Actinopteri > Clupeiformes > Clupeidae > Clupea > Clupea harengus. The sequence continues at coordinate 6,001,010 of NC_045168.1, forward strand.
TCTCTTTCTTTCTCTCTCCCTCTTTATCTGTCTCTTCCGCTGCCTCTCTTCTTGTGGGGAGGGAGTGAGCAGAAATATGAAGCAGTCTGTGTTAAAGATGAAGTCCGCACAAACACACATTTGTCATCTGACATCCTTGGCCCGAACAGTCAGCACTTTCCCCCCCTGATGGAGGACGCTGTCAGACTACAACACCCCCACCCCACCCCCCAACACACACACACAGACACAAGGGTGTCAGCACACGCACACCTTTACCCAGACTCCTGTTCACTTATAGCCAGATAGCTGCCCTTTCTCTGGGGGGGGGGTCTTCATCTTCTGCCTGACCCCCCGGGGATCCATCATCCTCTGCTGGGTTCTATTTCCATCATGGCTGCCAAAGCAAAGCTACTCCAAGCCCGACCCCCACACCACGTGTTGACAAGCACAGACTGAGTATTTACATGGTTTTGCATTCATGACGGTAGCTTTCAATGTATTGATATACAGACAAATATCAAGAAATAAGGCACATTTGCTTGCATGTTATTTTATTTCCCTGTTTATAACTGCTTGCATTCAGAGATACAGCTGCGTACAAAGTCACTGAATGCATAACTCATTAAGTTGCATTATAAGGGTCTTCTTTAATTGCCCTTTGAAACAGTTCACTGCTCACTAACTTGTCAGACTTTGATGCTCTCTGTTTGAGTGGGTGGAACACTGATAAAAGCAATGATGATGAGTCACTGGATCTTCCTTCATCACTAAGGAACCGGGCCTTTGCCAAGCCCACTGGGATCAGTGCCATCAACATCATGGTCACTTAGGAACCAGGCCTTAGCCAATGAGATGAGATACAAAACAGTGCATTCAAAAAGCAGCACTTCCACGGCGAGGAATTAGATATTCCCTTTCATCGCCAGGCTCCAATGTTCTAAACCAGAGACAAAACAAGTAGCAGATAAACAGCTCGTGTGCCAACTCCACGGCGACTTAAGATGACAAACGTCAGTGAGGATCTCTAGAGAAGGTCTCTCTGAAGCAGGTTCAGAGGCATCAGAGGTAAGATCTCCCTCTCCCCCCCCTCCCCTTCTCTCCTTCTCCCCCCGTCTCCTCCACTCTCTTTCTCTCCCTCGCTCTCTCTCTCTCTCTCTCTTCCTTAAAGGAACAGAGAGCAGCAGTGAAGAAGAGCTGTGAAGAGAAGGGAAGCAGCGGAGAAGAGATCAAGCAGACGTGTCATAAAAACCTCCATGTGGCCACGCGTCCCTTAAACTTCTCCTCCTCCAAAAGCGCTTTTGGCTTCTGATGTGAAGCTTTGTGACTTTGCCTCTCCAAGCCACCAGTTATCAGTGCCTTGGATTTGGCTTGCAAAGATGATGTGTGTGTGATGTGTGTGTGTGGGTGTGTGAAATAAGTGTGGGTGTGTGAAATAAGTGTCTATCACTATAATGAAATGTTGGATGTTGTTGGATGGAAGGCTTTGGAAGGGGTTTCATACGTATGGGTACTTGAGGGGTTTGGAGCGTTTCATATGAACAGCACACACTCACACTCACACTCACACACTCTCTCTCTCTCTCTCTCTCTCTCTCTCTCTCTCTCTCTGAGCCCATGACTGAGCACAACTAAGGCCTTAGATGTAGCAGGGACAGGAAATTAAGTAAAAAAGCTTCACTGAGACATAGATATCCAAAAATGAAAACACCTGAACTTCTCCAGCTACCTGAAAAAAAATCCTATCGGCTATCTGATTTATGCCACACTAATGGAGTTTTTCATTTAAAGACTGTATAATCCATGACAAAATTATTCCAAAGGCTACACTTTAAATGCTGCTTTAAAGGCTTACACATTTAAATCAGTATTAACTGACAGCTAGTACTGTTAAATTAACATGTTTGTGGCTAGCTTTGCTATGCCATTGCACTACATCAAGGATGCCTACCATAACTCAGTGCATTAGTTAACGTTAACAAAGATTTGAATTCAACACTAAACAAAACGTTAAAGAATGAAACAATTAAGTCTTTAAAAAGCACTAAGGGCTGAGGTTAATGCTTTGTCAATATTTACTACTGCATGTAGGCCTACTGTAAGTTAGATCAATATATACATTACACGTTTACAGGGTTTAAATACAATGCAAACCGCACTAGAGTAGAGTACAAGGGATTCATTACTGTGAATACAGAACAGAAGCAGGCGCACCCTTCCTCCAAAGCCACATGAAGCCTGTAAACTTTTTTTAAGTGTTTGTTCGCCTCTGTTGTTTTACGGTGGTAATCAGCTAAATACTGCACGGTGCCTGGTGGCGTTGCAGTGTTGGTGCAGGAGTGATGACAGCAATAAAAGGCTGAGATCTGACTGCTTGTCCAGAGCTCTCAGCAGGCTGGTGAGTCCGCTTTGTGTGGAGAGCGGTGACTCACAGGCCAATCAGGGATGCAGTCCACTAATCAGAGCTGTGTTAAAAATAGATAAATAAAAAATACAAGACTTTACAGACACGCCTTTCCTGTTCACACTTGCTTATCTCGTGTGTCACTCGTTAAGCAGGCTTGGTCAAATATTGAACAGGCAACTCTTAAAAAACACGCATACACGTGTATATGCTCAAACTTACATTTTTTCATTAAGAAAGCATACATGTACAATTTTTTTATTCAGAAACACACACACCCACATCCATTCATTTAATTAATTTCCAGACTGCCCAGTCAAGGATAACATGCAGGGAGCAGCACTGCACAGACAAGTAGCATACCCTTCAACTGCCCATGCAAAAACATATATAGGATAGCCTTGTGCAGATGCATTCATAGAATATTAAGTAAATGTGTGTATTGATTCAGGGGTATTTCAGGGCTTTGTTGCTACTTACCAACAGAGAGAGATTTCCTGACAAAGGGCCCTTTAATGTGCATTAAGGGTACTGCATTTTTTCAGGGACGGATAAGATCAATATAAGGATATTTTAATGAATTGTAAGGACTTCCTGTTTCTAAGTGATAGATGTGCACATGAATAAACTCCTGCTGGTCGTCCATATATGCTGCATATACTCACATATTCTGGATGTATGCATCGTATATACATTTTCGCTTGCTCATGCAGACAAATTAAGTCAGCAGAAGCTAGCACTGCGATACAGCATTTATTTTGCAACACTGGCTGGTAGGCGGCCAACTTGCCAGGGCAGGAAAACTACCAGCCCCATAAATCCACTGACACCGTGGACCCAGACGCCACCACCGCCTCATTGTAGGACTGTTCATCGGTCTCTGGGCCCTAAATCTGCTGTTGGCAATATCTGCCACGCAACACGGGGAGAAATGTCAATGGATCAATTAGGGACTAACAAATCAGAGGTGGGCACATTAGTCTGCTAAGTCCCCCTCATGCTGGAGATGGACTCTCAGCAGGTCCGCAGGCCCAGCAGAACACAGAGCCAGTCCACTCGTGGCAGCAGCTCCCTCATTAGATACAATTTCACACACACACACACACACACACACACACACACACACACATACAAACACAAATACAGACACCCAAATAAATACACACATATCAACAGAAAAACACACTCATACACACTCAGACAAACACACGCACACACACACACACACAAACACACATACAAATACACACAGATTCACAGACTGGTTATTGGGGAACGCATTGGGAGTATGACTCAGTGGCTTATTCCCATGGGGAGAGTAGAGGAGCAGCAGCAGAGAGACGCTGACTCTACCCTAACTCCCATGGTGCTCTCATTAATGGGAACCACTAGGAACATACACCTCACCTCACACCGCCTAACTGAGGGGGGATTCAAGGACGTGGGTTAGTGACTAACCTGAGTAAGTCAACTCTGAGTAAGTGGTAAACCTCCTAATAGAAGAGCCCTGTGGCTTCATTCTCCTAGCCCTGGGAAAGTTAACTCTGAGTAGTCATTTAGCAGACGCTTTTATCCAAAGCGACTTACAAGGTTGTATATACATTTTACATCTACACTGATGGCACAATGCACATCAGGAGCAATTAGGGGTTCAATGTCTTGCTCAAGGATGTTCGACAATGGGAATCGAACTAGCAATCTTCTGATTACTAAACGACTTCTCTACCTCCCGAACCACTGTCGCCCAATAATTAAGTGGTAAACCTCTTAATAGAAGAGCCCTGTGGCTTCATTATGTCAAATTTATTTTGGGTGTGTTAGTTTTCCTGTCATAGTATCACATTAACATCATGACTGTGCACGACCACATGTGAAACATAAGTACCTAACTGTACTAGTCATGCTGAGTCACGTGGCCAAGCGCAATGCGGTCGCTTACAGGCTTAGTCGAGTTGCTGTTTGTGTTTTATGAACACATTCTATGAAAACTCTATTCATGAATACATAAGAAATCCATCAGGGTTTTACTTACAGCGAGAACATTCTTTCAGCTCAACAACTCTCTTCCTTTCTCTTCAAATCAATTTTTAACGACAGGAAGAAACAAAAAAGACTTTGTATCCAAATAACCATATCTTAGAATGGTTCTACATCCATCTAGATTGTGTGTGTGTGTGTGTGTGTGTGTGTGTGTGTGTGTGTGTGTATACATTGGCATTGTAACAGGTTCTCCATATGTTCTGATATTTAAACATAAAATGCCGCTTCCCTGCCTGTGCTCTGTATTAGCCTCATGCTTTCAGGCAGTGATTAAGTGAGAGCTGGAATCTCTGGGATCTTTGTGTGCCCAGCTCTGGGCCGTGTGTCTGCACGCTCACGTGACTCATCGCCACAGCTGGGCCCTGGCCCTACTTAACATGCCATTGATTACCGTGGATCTTTAATCTGCCGTAATTGTTCATTTAAACACGCGAATGATCCTGTTAATTGTGGAACGGAGTTAATAATCACTGGCTGTCTACTGACGGGCAGATTACTTCTGGCTGCCGGGGATGATGTGCTTTGACTGCTTACTGGGACCGATTCAGATTTCAGAAGTTTGAGCGCCAGTAGACATAGTCAAGGCATCCGTCACAAGTAGGAAGGGAGAGCCCATCACAAACACACCACTGCAAAGATTATCCACTCTAAAAAACACATGGAGTACGCTCACACACACACATACACACACACACACACACACACACACACACACACACACACAAGACTATACTATACCACATCATACCACACCATATTATATATATATATATACAGTGGTGGCCAAAATTATTAGAACACTTGATAGATCTGAAAATATTGACCTTTTTTTGGCCTTAAAAACATGATTTCATTTCATAATGTTCATGAAACATGCAGATGGTTGCTCTGAGCACAACACATATCAGATGAAGTAAGTCCTACTGTTTTTTCCACTTTTAAAATAATTTGGTATGTCCACCTATTACAGCAGCACATCTCTCTGGCAAAGTGTCAATATATTTCCTGAGAACTTCAACACTAATGTTATCCCATGCCTTCTGCAACTCAAGCCAAAGGCTTTCCTTTGAATGTACAATAGATCTGTCCAGTTTATTTCCCAACTCGCCCCAAATTTGCTCAATGGGATTGAGGTCCGTACTTTGAGGGGGCCAGTCCATCATTTTCAATATTCCAGCAGTTTACTTCTGTCGCAGGTAGTTCTGGCAATAGTTAGAATGTTTAGGGTCATTGTCCTCTTGGAAAATAAAGCCAAGCCCAATAAGACGACTCCCAGATGGTATTCTGTGCCTCACCAGAATGTTGTGGTATACTTTCTTATCCATGATGCCATACATTTTCACTAAGTCACCTGTTCCTGAGGCTGAAATGGCACCCCACACCGTAATACTACCCCCTCTGTGTTTAACTGTTGGCAAGAGACACTCATTTTTATATCTCTCCCCCTCCCTCCGTCGAACATACACTTTTCGCATGTTGCCAAACTGTTCAAACTTGGACTCATCAGTCCACAACACTTTATACCAATCTTCCTTTGTCCATTTATTGTGCTCTTTTGCAAATTTCAGGCATTTCACTCTATTTTTCTCTTTCAGTAATGGTTTCTTTGCTGCTATTCTGCCAACAAGTTCTTCTTCTCCCAGTTTCCGACGCACAGTTCTTGAAGACACTGTTGCACCATTAGTCAATGTGGTGTTGATCTCGTCACGCAGTTCTTGTGAGGTCTTTCTTCGGTCCTTAAGACTGAGAATTTTGAGATGCTTCACGCTCATTTTTTCTACCTCTCCCTTTTCAGTTCTGGTGTAAATTGGTGGCGTCATTGCAGTCTGAAGTAGGGCTGAACGATTAATTGCATTTGCGATTTAATCGCGATATGATAGAACACGATTTTCTAACCGCAACGTTCGCGATTAAAAAACGTGGTCTAAAAAAACACACAGTGTTTAAAAAGTGCATGCCTAGTGTTTATACTTAAAATTACTTTTTTTAAATTACTTAAATGCACAGTGGCAAAGCCACCGATTTGTTGTTCTTGTTTCTGTAATGAGCAGTTAAATAAAAATGTAAAATGTGGGAAAGAATATTTTACACTAAATGTATCTAATATTGTGTTGGTCATATTTAAATCATTCATCACGTTTTGTTGGGAAAAAAAGAGGATAAAAAAAATCGCATATTAAATCGCAATCGCAATATTTTGGTAAAAAATCGCAATTAGATTATTTTCCCAAATCGTTCAGCCCTAGTCTGAAGTGAACTTTACAGTGCTTGGACTGCATCTCAGTCCTTGGCTATGCGGAGGTTACTCCAGCCAGCATCAAAAAAGGGCTTTTATTCGAACCTGTTGCTCACTCGTTAGCTCCTTCTTCACCTTAGCCATGTTCAAAGAGCAACATGTGCTTCAAGACTACTTGTAGAGGCTTTGAATTTATACCAATTGGTGATGTAGCCTCAGTGACAAAACCCTGATGTTACCAATCACTTAATGAGCAGGATAGGCCTTGTACATTCAAAAGAATCACACAGCTGTGTCCTAAGACTCTTGCATTACCATCAATTTAACCACAATCACACCTTACAATGATTACCCAAGTAATTTGGCTTCTTCTGTGAAGGAACATGATTGTGTGACATTGACAGTGAAATAGGCCTAGCTTGTTTTTTGTAAGAAAGATTACCTAAATCTCCTTATGATGGCTCTATTCTATGGTTTATAGAGCATATTGATGACTTCGTATATATTTAATTCATTTGATGGGTATTCTAATGGCCAATTCAACAAAAACAACTGAAACCTCTTAAATATGCCAAGTGTTCTAATAATTTTGGCCACCACTGTATATATATATATATATATATATATATGTATCAAAGAGATAAATATATGGAGGGAGTCTCCATTGCTAACGTTGGATTTGCTCAAGTGCAGCGGGAAAGGATACTGGTATATTATATTGAATGCTTGCACTATGTGATGCCCTGTTCTTATGCTGTGAGGTGCAGATCTATCACAGAGGAGGGCAGTGAGTAGGTGTGCGTAGAGTAGAGCTCCATATTGGTGTAATCTGATCTGACTGTGCAATTGTCAGGATATGGACACTAATAACCTCCTGGTAGTGCCTCCTCCCGAAAAGCATGTTAGCCTTGACAGGAAAATAGTGCTAAAGTTTCAGGAAGTGATGTCCCTTAAGACCAGTTCCTTCACCCAGTGATCCACTGCATTAGGACATAAGACTGAATTGCTGTTATAACTGAATTGCTGTTATGTCCATGGGAATGTTACCCTGACAACGGCATTTTGAACTTGACTGAACCACAGAGGCTTCAGCACGACTGTCACCATCAAGTCACCTTAGAGCTTCTTCTCTATAATGTACATGACTACATAACATAACAGCCAAGGAACAGGTCTTCAGTCTGGGTAAATACAGCGGTTTACATCCATAGACTTAAGAAGTAGGCCCTGCAGCTTAAACAGCTTCTTTCATATGCCACATTGTTGAAATAATTACTGAGACAAGTTGGTCCTATGGTTCCCCATTCTTCACCAAGAAGTTTACAAAGCAGATACTGCGACTAAAAGTTTTCTTAAATCTTTTTTTGTGGTTAATATTTACACCGGGATATTTCACTATTTACACTGGGATTCATATCCTCATATACTATGTTAACCTCTTGAGGATATAAATAACTGTGGCAATTTGGTCCTGTAGTGCACTTAAGTGAATCCAGGTCCCTGACTGAGAGTGCCAATCTACAACAGAGCCATATAACCTCTGGATGCCATGGGAAAAGTTAGTTGAGGTTTGTTGATGTGTGCCCTGAAGCAGGTCAGGATAACAGACTAATTTTCATAACAGCAGCTGGGATATCAAATATTTATGGATGGGAAATGCCCAACATTACAGAAATGGGAATATGACTTTCCCTGATATATAATATTGTATCAGGGGCTGAATTGAATTAAAATAAATCAACTTCTCCTTGTTTGTTTGCATGCCTGATATTGAAAATGCACATTACTGCGCTGGCAGGAAAATTACCACGACAGCAACAAGCCCATTAGTGAAGGCTCACTGCTCATCTCGAATCAGCGCAATGCATGCTGGGTAGCTGATGTGATGAATATGCTGGGGTTAACGATAAAAATCTTGCAGCAGGAGCCTGAAATGGAGAGGGTTGCTGGTTTGATGAGACTAATATTAGGAACAATGACATTTGGTGCCTCTAAAATGAAAGGGCAGTCCATACAAGAGGCATCCAAAACCAGCAGCCAAGCTTAGAACAGATTGGACCCTGATATAGCCAGTGATTGGCCACAATATGAGCCCAATACTCAGTAAATTGCTATTAACATTTTAAAAGTATAGGGATTGTTAAAAAACAAGAACTTTCAACCAAACTGACCCCAAGTGTCTCTTGTTGTGCAAGATGGTAAACACTAATTCTCTGTCACAAAAAAGCCTCACAATCAGCCTGTTCGTGATCACAGTAAATCATAGGGACAGGCATCCTTAATTCGAGACAGCCTGGTGTTTTTATTTGATTTGCTCAATACATTTTCACACATTCCACTGGAGAAGGAGGAGGAAGATAAGAAGAAGAAGACGACGAAGAATAAGAAAAAGAAATATTGTGTCATTACAGTAATGTGAGTTTTTTTTTTGCAGGAGTGGTTGATGGGCTCATTTGGAAAACAATATTAGCAAGCCCCCATCCCTCCATATTGGATCCAAGCCCCAGGGAGTGCCTTGCGTAGTGGCTGCTCATCAGAGGGGGACAATTAGCTTGCTCCTCTCTTCAGAGACATGAGATTTTGCCTCCAGTGCATCCCCACCAATCAACCTGAATCAATACCTCAGAGGGGTGAGTGTAGATGAGGACTCCCTGTGTTATGGGCAGCATACAGCGCTGCATCATTATGTGACAGTTATCAGTGCCCAGCTTTGGAGCTTTTCAAACTACTACCAACCCATGTCCACTGTACCAACGCTATAGTCAAACTACAGCCAAACCATGTCCACTGTACCAACGCTATAGTCAAACTACTACCAACCCATGTCCACTGTACCAACGCTATAGTCAAACTACTACCAAACCATGTCCACTACCAAAGCTATAGTCAAAATACAGCCAAACATTGGCTTAGAATATGTGATTTTACAGGATGAGACCTATGTGAACGGTGTTCACACTAAATCTATGTGTCAACCTCCTATAAATCTCTTAATCACTTCCAAATAGTTTGCAGGCAGAAATGCCCATATCTTTATAAATTCCCTGATTGGTTGACAGAGCTGGATTATGATTACATTTTGCTTGCGGATTACACAGTCCAGGATATTCCGGGGGCAATACATTTTTTTTGGAGCCTCTATGTTTTGATAGCTATCAGAATGTTTATGCTGATATCGAAAGTGTGGTATTAAAGTATCATGTTATGGAGCTCTGTTTTAAATTATATAATTCAAACAAATTAACTCTTAGAGAGAGAGAGAGAGAGAGAGAAAGAGAGATAGAGAGAGATGTGCAAAACACATTCTACGGTATATTCATATCTAAAAACTCAAGAGAAAACATAAAGAATAAGTTGATGTTAGACCAACTGTGGTAATTGTGTGGATGACTGCTATTCTGAGAGACGTCCCTGACCTTTGGTTTACTCTGAACATACTAGAGTGCATCATTTTACCTGACAATTCACAGCGGTTCAAAAGTGCTAAGTGTCCAGGTAACAGACAGCAAGCACCCTTGAACTGATGGAAAAAATGCCTGAGATCTGTAAAGTTGTGCCGCCCACAGGTCAAGTCAATCCATCACACTGTTATTTCATAGCACATCAAATAACACGGAGAACAAGAACCCTCTGAGCAGCACTTGAGAACATTAGGAGGAAAACACACACACACACACACACACACACACACACACACACACACACAAAAAGGCAAAGCGTCTGAATGCTTTTGAAAGGTCCATTTCACAGAAGCACTGAAGCACTTTCATTCCACAATCATGCGCTCACACACCACTGCATACAGCCTAGGACTCATATCCTCAATCTCATTCGATCACTTACTGTATGGGGAGTGCATAGCCATGTGTTCACTTCTTTGGCTTATAATCATTTTTTACCACACGTAAAACTGATGGCTGATGCAATTTTATAAATTTGACATTTTATACGGCCAATTGTTTCCACTTCACAGTGAACCATTACAAAAGGCCAACAGGTACGGAATAGAGGCCTATTTGGAGATGGTGTAAGTAGTGTTGTCCATATCCCTAAAATTCAGCCGTACCTGGAGGGACATTGGTGGTAAAATGCAAAGAAGCCATTTGAAGATATCCTGAAGGCTGCAGGCACTGAACACAGACAGCCACTGAAATAATCACTTCTATGCAAGGGCACAGTAGATGTGCAAGCACTGTTTTAATAGAGAAATTGTAGCTAGGCTCCACATGTGGGTTTCCTGAGACACACCAGGCATCTCAGAGGACTTCACAGTGAATGAAGACTGAACACACACTAGGAGGACATGGCTCACCTATAAAACAGAGTGAGCATAAAATCTGAGCAAACTAATTGATCCAGATGGGAATAAGAAAAGAGCTTGTGGGAGCAGAGCCACAATGAGCAGCTGTCACATTTTTGTTTTTGTTTTTTTGTTTTTTATTAACAAAATCGCTCATCCGTAAATACATTCAAAGCCAAAAATACATTCTTGACATAACTGCATTACTTCTCATTGTCCTAACCCCCATATGAAATAACAAATGAGTCAAAGCATTGTCAAGGCATACAAGGGCAGGGGTTGCTAAAGGCACCCATGGAATGCGCTAGACTGTGGATGGCGCAGGGCATATTTAGGCACATTATATCTTTATAATAACATTAACTGAATCTTATAGCATAGGTCACGCTTCATAATATACGCTTAGTGCTTCAACCTACTGCGTCTTCACTGGGAGTGCTGTTAGAATAAAGGGGAGAGGGCAGATGAGCCAGGGACGACCTCAAGATGTCAGCCAGAAGCTAAAGGAGGAAGTCCCACTGCTGCTCTATGCAAAAAGAGCTCCTAGCTCCTTGGGGCGTCTTTAACCTTGATTTACAGTGCAAATTAAGTGCACTATAAAGACATCAAGGCTCTCTTAGCATATTATCTGTGCCTGCATCTGCAGTGGGGAAGGATTCGGGTTTATCTGGGTCAAAAGATACATTTCACCACTGCACATACATTTATGTGTGATGGTGATAATTTTTTTCGTATGTACACAATTGTCATGAACTGTAATGAATGATCTGCATAAATAAATGTCATGCTGAATGTAAATATTTAGTTTCTGGTCCTCGAACATCTCATATACTCGATCTGCTTTGGCAAGATTATTCAAATGTGCTTCTTCACATGCTTGGCAGAGGCAATTCACTGCTAGGCTTGTCTCTCAAGAAATAATCACGTAGAGGCAGATGCGATCATTTTGCATAATGATGATAAACTACCCATGCAAAATCATCTACAGAGGAAGACGAAGAAAAAGAAGAAGAAAAGAAAGAGGAAGTGAGGGAGGAAAAAACACAGACTTTTCCTGGAGGAAATGCTGAAGTGCACTCCACAGAAACTCTTTCCAGTCCGAGCAGTACTTTCTGCACCAGCATGCGCACGCACGCACACGCACACGCACACGCACACGCACACTCTCACATATACACACACACAAACTATATGGATTAATAATGAGAGGCAGCCTGAAGATGAATTTGTGGAGAACATATCTCAGGCCGTGTGGAGCACTCAAATGAATACACCGCTTCAGCATCTCTCTCTCTCTCTCTCTCTCTCTCTCTCTCTCAGTGTGTGTGTGTGTGTGTGTGTCTGACCCTAACATTTGACTTTACACGTAAACAAACAACTTCGGCTGACACGTAAGGGGTGACAAGGTGTCCCATTATACAAAATTAATGGACAAGGTGGAGGCAAAAAAGAGGCCATTAATTCCTCGAAGGCTGTCATCCCACTCTTTCCCCAGTCGTCAACTGAGTATTAATAAGGTCCAAGGGCACTTTTTGGAAAAATGCGATTGAAAATACAGAAGAAATTCATTTTCATATTATTTTGTTTTATATTATTTTTATAAATAATATACTATTATTATTTTCCACCAAATCATATTATTTCATATTATTTGGTGCAAATTCTTGGTTGATGATTATGACCACAATATAGCCCAAAAAGAAAAACATTAGGTTCAGTTCAAAAAGACAAGGTTAACGTTGGGTAGTTTACTTGGTTACACTCGATTCCACTGTTGCTAAGCCTAAATCCTTTAGCTTGCTAGCTGTTTCTGATTCTATGCTTGCTAGCTTGCCAGCTTGCTAGTTCTCCAGATAACACGTTATTTAACCAAGGAATTAATCACGTTTACTCCAATTGGCAAAATGAGAGAATACATTTATTTTGTTCATTAATTAACTTGCCTGACTACACATTCATTGTAGTAGCCTCTATCGATGGGCAGCTATTCAATCAACCGTTATTTACTATGGTTGTTATGGTTACCATTCAGAGTTTCCAGAGCATTGATATAGAATGGTGATAGAACTTTTTCACCCAATTTATTTTATAAGTGTCCTGTTGAAGAGAATTGATGGACATCTGCCAGACAATCAGAAAATAGTACTTCTCGTCTCTGAGGTATAAGTCTAATTACTTAGTGTTATTCCTGAACTTAGTGGTCTCAGTCTTAGTTCTGAGAAGGTGAAACAACCTGGAAAAAAACATCACTCTCAAAAAAGTGCCAACCCACCTGATTTTTAAAGAGGAATATCTTATGACATTATGGGCCATATGACATTGAGGGCTGTTACGAGCCAGCTCAAGGCACGAAACAAGAAGGGGAGGCCACGCAGAATTTAGGATAAATGATAATAATAATAATATATTTATTAATGATTTTATAAGTTTATATAGTTATCTAATAATTATAGCAAACGTGTGGTGAAGATCAGTGTTGTGAAGAGAAACAAAAGATGTACTGTAAAGTCAATTAACTGGTAATATAAACAAACGACGATAATCCAAAGACAACGACAACGACAATCCCAAATCCAATTCACTATCCAAATCCAACGATAACCAAAGTCCAACGACCAATCCAACGCTCTCCCGACTGCCATCTGATCAGGGCTTTTGTAGCCCAACCAATCATGGGTTACACCTGGGGTACACCTGCTTCCCATTACCTGCTAATGAAACAGAGACAGAACAGATATGCAAATATCCTGGGGCGGGGCCTAGACCCGCCAGGGTCGTAACAGGGCAGAAATGCTCACTGTTGCACCAGAAAGGAAATGCCTCAGAGAGAGAGCGGTAAAGGTGTGGTCAAAGGCACTAGGTGGGCAGAGCCGGCCAAAGTTAATTAGTGAAAGGTTTGGTTAGAGCCGACCAATAGCATTGTCGAGCATTCCCTTTAAACTGAATGCAAACTGAATTACAAAACAATACAATTCGTGGACACATAATTTAAGCTCCTCGTCAGACATGTTTTAAAATGCCCTAGCCACATCCCTTCTAACTGACTATTACATTGTTAATCAGGGTGTGTGATTTTCAGCATGTAAAAAAAGAAAGTGTTTCATGGCAAGCTAGTGACCGTGGTTACATGGATTCAAATAACTGCCTTAGTCGGACTGAAATCGCATTATCCGTTTCATGTAAGCACCTTAGTCGGATCGTAGTCGGACCGCACATAGTCGGACTAACACCCCTGGATAACTCGATCCGATCCAGTTGATAGTTCGACTATTGCGGCATGTAACGGTGAATTGGATAAGGAACTGGACTTTGCGTATTTGCGCATGCTCCCTCTCTCCCTGCCAGGTCGTGACCCGGAAGACGAAAGAGGGATAAGTTGTCTCAACTGTTCATACTAATGACACGGTTTTTTATGAATATCCTGCAGACTGTCTCACAAGTTTATTCTTGTTGATTATGAACAAACATAACAGAAGAGGTCTGAAGATATGAGCACCTTTACAACCCCTCCTTAAACACGTATAAGGACGTTCCACATTTTATTTGCTTAAAACAACAGCAGTACTGTCAAATCAGCTGTCACTCGGCTATTACCTGACCAAGGTTCCATGGCAATGTTCCGAAAGCCCATTTTTCCGACAGCCCGCTGTTCCGAAATTGTGAGTACAGCAACGTGAACCACTATAGCCCACATGCACATCCCAATGAATCACACAATCATAAACATATAAATGCCTTTATTTCACAAGCATTAACTTGAATTCAGAATATTATTATACACACATGCATTTGCATCGCGATGATACAAAAATATTTTTATGATTGCCAACGCATGCATGCTTTGTCAGTGCTTGACAAGATCTGCGTAATGTCCTGCGACAATCTGCCGGTGATTTCCTTCGCATGAGTGGTAGCCTACCCCATATTCAAAACCAGAGTAGGCTAAGTTAACAAATATTGCCTAGGAAAAGTTATATGCGTGATAGCCCGGTGAGCGTCTTCGCTCTGCTGTGCAAACGAAATGCTGTGTGTGTTTTGTGCCACTTAAAATATTTCTAAATTTTGCCAGGGGGACTATTTTTCGGAATATTGAGATTTCGGAATATCGGGCTTTCGGAACACTCGGCCGTCTTCCCTGACCAATACCTGTCAAACTCGGTGATACTATTCACAACTAATTTGTCCTTCGTTTTATCAAATATGATGACATTTGGTATTGTGCCCGCGAGGCACGCGTGAGTTTAGTTTTGTTCAGTTATCTGGCGCTGAAAAAAAAACACGAATAAGTACTGTCAAATCAGAAAGCAAATCAGCTGTCACTCGGCTATTACCTGACCAATACCTGTCAAACTCGGTGATACTATTCACAACTAATTTGTCCTTCATTTTATCAAATATGATGAAATTTGGTATTGTGCCCG
The DNA here is from genome assembly GCF_900700415.2 of Clupea harengus. NCBI lineage: Eukaryota > Metazoa > Chordata > Actinopteri > Clupeiformes > Clupeidae > Clupea > Clupea harengus. The sequence goes on from NC_045168.1 coordinate 6,016,390, forward strand.
TGAGGCAAGCCTGAGTTGAGTTTTGTTCGGTTATTTGGCGCTGCCCTCTAAAGACAGAGACGTGACAGGTGGATCGAGATATTTTCCCGTAAATACCTTTACCTAAATACCTTTATAGACAACATCGATCATACACTCCCATTGCACTCAAACAACCACACTCAAACGAGGAGATATTGTATCAATTAGCCTATTATGTATTGTATTAATTGCACAGAGTTCCAGTGGCTCATGCAGCCGTACGCACTGTGCGTACCTTCTGCTACGCGAGAAGAAAAATCATATCATGAACGCATATTTATTACAATGGGGAAACTATAAAATCGGAGTACAGACAACTAATGCCCAGCGTTGACGATGCAGATACAGAGCTGGAAACAGCTAAATGAGTTACGCAGTGAACTTTATCAAGCCCTGGCGTTTAGGCTGTAACCCATTATTTGCGCGCGTGTGTGAATGTGCGTGCGTTTCTCTCGCATTTTATCTTTCACCTTTGAATAATGTAACTTATAAACACATCGGCCCGGCAGAAAACAAACAAACAAACAAACAAACAAACAAACAAACAACCCAAGAGGCAACACGCATTTCTGGACCGATGAACAGACGCGATTCATGCTCAATCAACTGTTGTTGTTATTGGTAGTGGTGAAGAGGTCAAGCGGAAAGGGCTGTATCACCACTAGTTGTAATGAAAACAGCGCCACCTATTGTATCGGATATGACATGCTTTCGGCCAATGATTCGATTTATTCACTGCCATGTATATTGGGATAATAGCACTTGCCCCAAAAGATAGCATAGTCCGACTAAGCAAAGATTCGAATTATACCATCATGTAAACACACTGAATGTTATTTTTGTTGAGCTCAATATAGCCCATCACATGTCCTTTCTGGAGAATGTATTTAGGCCTAGCATGAAAAATGTCCATGCATAATGTGATACATGTTCAATTTGTTTAATTTAACACATTTGCAACTTCGGAGCCAGGTACGGCAATGAAAATTGCTGAAATGTTTCAGCAGACATTCTGACGCTTGTATTTACATCAAGGTTCACATTCAATTACTGCTGGCTGAGCATTTAATTCAAGTGTGAAAAGTTAGACAGTCCTTGAAGAGGTTTAACCTTATAAAAATAACCAGTTTATTATTTTTTGAAAGCCTGCCAGTGTATGTGTTAATTTCGAGGATACCTGAGATAGGTTAACTGCATTAACCCATGACACAGGGCTGCTCCTGCTCCCATGCTAATACAGAAATATGTTGTCAATATATGTATATGTATAGGTTATTATATGTTTAACACGTGTAAATTATGTTCAGAGTACTTGTACATAGTATATGTCATGTTATGCTATACTATGTTATGTTATGGTATGTTGTTGTGCGGTGCCTTGTCTTAAGAATTTCAGTGCCCAGTCTGACCCTGTGTTATTCTGTGCACCTGACAATAAAAAACTTGTAACTTGTAATACCCCTAATCCTAACTCTCCCAATAAAGGAAATGTGATACTTTTTACCAGATAGATAAATCATACTTCTGCAGTGGTGGTTTGTGACTGGCGCGTGTAAATGTTCCCTGCCAGAGAGGAATATGTCGCCACACCTGTATCCAAAATCCACACCTTGGCTGATTTTTGAATTTATCGCTAGAGTTTAAAACAATCTGCTCAGACGGAATAGGCCTTTTTCGCCTGGGTTTCTGCCGCCAAACTGGGGCCCGAAATGTTCTCTATCACTCTATCTTTCCTATCAAGATCTCTTTGTCTGTAAACATGCTAAATGGTTGGCCTCAGATATATTAGCATGCTAGTAGTCATTGTGAATGGACAAGCACTGTCTGTGTCAGGTATGCATATGGCTTTGCACCTTTCCCTAGCCAGAACCAGCTTCCACCAGGTAGACCACCTGATTTCCGGGAGCATAAGTCCTTCAATATACTCCTTTTACTGTTTGTTGTGTGTGGAGAGTGAGCTAATGCGTGTTTACTATGATAGGCTGCATTTAGCCGATAGGGTGGTGTGCTATATTGCTATGCATTGGTGCCCTGCCACTTTTTGGAATTAGCAGTCAGGAATCAGGATCCATGAGAGGCAAGCAGCCGGCTAACTCGTTAGAGAGGTAACGCGGAGCCCACCTGCTTCTGATGCAGAGCCACGTCTGGGGATCGGCCGCTCGGTGTGCAAACATAATGAAACATCAGGAATCAGAGGGCGCCAGAAAGGATGAGCCGCCATCACCGGCTGATTGGAGCAACGTGATCAGGTCACATGAACCACACTGTTCAACCCCAGGAGAGAGAGAGAGATGGAGAGAGATAGAGAGAGAGAGAGAGAGAATGGGCTGGTTTGAACCAGAGGTAAGGCTTATTCAGATGTTGTTCAGATCCCCCTCTCCCCTAGTGCCTTTGAGAGAGAGAGAGAGAGAGAGATATGGAGAGGGAGAGAGAGAGAGAGAGAGAGAGAGAGAGAAAATGGCCTGGTTTGAACCAGAGGTAAGGCTTATTCAGATGTTGTTCAGATCCCCCTCTCCCCTAGTGCCTTTGTGTTTTCTCTTTCTCAAGCGCTGTTGAAAGCGTTCTGGTTCTGAGTGTTATTTGATGTGCAATGAAATAACCTCGCTATGAAGAGTGATGGATTTATTTATTAATATTCTTAAATAGGCGACGATTGTAGCAAACATTGCAAAATGACATCAGTCACACAAAGTTCATGCAGTTGATGTACTGCATGAGAAGATTGGAGCTGAAATGCTGGTTCTCCTCTGTCTTTGGCCGGTGAGCAGCTATTTTAAAAACCAGCCAGTACACATCCCAGGCTAGACGTTTGTCTATAAGCTTCTGTAAGTAAAGGTGGTGGGTGTGGTCAGGATATCCAGAGGGTTCACACACACACACACACACACACACACTCACACACTCACACACTCACACACTCACACACTCACACACGCACGGCTGTTTACTGGCAGAAAGAGCAGGCAGGGAAGTTTTCAAGGTCTGAATGATTAAAACTGGAGCAAACCCTCTGTGACACATTATTACCCATGGTGCCCGGCGTGATGTAGTGCTGGCCGCAGATTGTACATATTGATTTCACGGCTCATTACACCTCCTGTTTAAGGATGCCATTGTTCCTCCTCCTCGTATCTCCCTGCTCACAAATGGCCAGTTATCATTCCATAGCTGCAATAGGTACCAGCCATCACATGGGCACCAGAATCATGTACAATAGGTACCAGCCTCACACGGGCACCAGTATAATGAAGGCACAATAGGTACCAGCCTCACACGGGCACCAGTATAATGTAAGCACAATAGGTACCAGCCTCACACGGGCACCAGTATAATGTAAGCACAATAGGTACCAGCCTCACACGGGCACCAGTATAATGTAAGCACAATAGGTACCAGCCTCACACGGGCACCAGTATAATGTAAGCACAATAGGTACCAGCCTCACACGGGCACAAGTATAATGAAGGCACAATAGGTGCCAGCCTCCCTTCAGATGGCACCAATTAATGTAAGGTATCTTACCTTGAGGGTGCAATTGATTAATATTACTAATACTCATTAATAATACTCTCCTCACTAGGGCCACCAAGACAATGTTGGTACTATTCTGACAACAGCACCAATATTGTGTTGGTTATCTTACCCGATTGGATAGGCATCAGCTACTAATCGTAGAACTGTACACTTCATACAGCAGCATTAAGGAACATTGGTCTAAAAAACATTTTTAGTTACGCAATTAAAATGCATGAAAAACCTTGCAAATAACAAAAACAGCTCAGTTGGCACTGACAAAATGGATCACAGAACTAACTAAGGCATAACCTTTGTAACAAGTGGGAACAACAGGTGTATTTAAATTAATAAACTAACCAAAACTAGTTGCCTATAAAAACATACCACAAAAAATTATAAAATTGTGCACTGTTGCTTTAATTATGGTCACACCGAGCTTTACCAACAACGAGGTTTTAAAATGAGACACACTTATGACCTGGGACTCTTAAAGAGTACGAATGATGCATGTGAAAGAATAACTCATCTCACTATAGCCAAGTGCAGGGAGGCAAGGGGGCGATGAAGGAACAGTCTCCACATCAAAAACAATGAACATCACAGAAAATCTCTCATGAATGCTTCATGGTACTGTCAGCGACTGCTTGCAGTTAGTTCACACATGTATGTTTCATGTGTTACTTACATGAACTCAAACCTGATACGTGAGATGCGGTTGTGTTTCACATGCAAGACCAGGTCCTCACTCTGCTCCGTCCAAAAATAAAACACTACAAAAGGTCAGCGAATGTTGTGCTGAAATGACACGTCGGATATATTGGTGCCTGCTTGCAGCCACTGTATTGTGCATGAAAAATTGCCGTGACAGATTTGTGTTTAAGCGTTTAACCCCCTGAAGTCAGCCGCAAAGAAAAATTTGATCAGTTTGGTCTGGAATCTGGAATCCAATCTTCCACATTATCACACCAATGCAGTCACAGTCATAGCATGAAACTTAAAGAAAAACTATATTTAGATATTTTTCGGTCCAGATTTTTACTAGGGACAAAAACAATCAAAGTCGGTCCAGTATTGAGTTAGAGCGCTAAAACTGGCAAAATGGCTATACAATGCAATCCTCCGAGGTAAGACTGCATGTCAAAGTAAACCACTTGTTTTTGCCACTGACAGGTTTGTAAATGTTATTTATAAGGGTTTGACAACATAAGAAAGGATCCCTACGCAGATACACCTTCATCTGTTTACCTCAATAACTGTGAAGAAACTGTAGAAAATATCTGTTTCTACTGTAAGCCTTTCTCTTCTTCTCTTGTTCCAGTCTCTGACGTAGCACGCCATTTTGTGCCTGTACTCGACTGGCCTACCATGTGGTGCTGGAGTCGAGTGGGCACTCAAAGGAAAGTGGCTCCCTTCCATAATCTTATCCATACGCAAGAGCATTGGAGGCAACCTTGAAGAGAACCCATCAACCTCTGTGGCTGAGCTCTGTATAAAAGAAAAACCTCTCACAGAAGATTCTACTAGAAAAAGGTTTTTGTTCCTCGACTCACCTTTACAGAGATATTTAGCTTTTAAGAAGAAACTTTCAGGCCACAAAGGGTTAATAATGTATGGCGCGTGTCTGTGTGTATGTGTGTGTCGTATGTGTTTGCGTTTATGAGTACCTGTGTGTGTGTGTGTGTGGGGGGGGGGGGTTGATTTGGTGTGTTTGCGTGCATACATGAATGAGTGCGCATGCGAATGCGTGTGTTTGCGCATGTGTGTGTGTCTGCGCATGTTTGTGTGTGTGTGTGTATGTGTGTGTCTGCGCATGTGTGTGTGTGTGTGTGTGCGTGTGTCTGCGCATGTGTGTGTGCATAAGTGATGGTTCTTCCTCTTTTACCCACTCTGCTCCAGAGCCTGAACACAGCCAGCCAAGGGCAGAGAGGAAACCAGCTACATGCATCAACCTCCAGCCTGAAAACACATGCAACTCAGCTCAAGTTTACTCACACTTTTAAATCTATTCAGGAAAGAAATCTTACAAAAGAATGCTCCCAAACTCCCATCCCAAAGCATTTATTGAAATTCCAGTCTCGAAAACTCATGCACTCCAAAAACTCATAAATGAAATACCGTAAGTGCATAACTATTAGTGCCAACATCATCTCCCAACAGAGGCCCAGTCCAGTCTCTATGTTTATCTCTTAGCATGAGTTACTGTCCTCTGCTCTGCATCTATGTGTCTCTCTCACTGAGCTCAGTGCACTATCACACACAGCAGCAGCAGGCCGGCAGGCTCTTCAGCCCGTGATTAAAAGTGAAAAGGCAAATCACTGAAAAGAATTAATGGAACGATTCCATGCTAACAGAGAGTCTCACACACACACACACACACACACACACACACACACACACACACACACACCCCGGCATGCCCCAGAAGGAGGGCGTGGTGGTTGGGGCTGGGGTTGTTTGGGGGGTGTTGGGCAGTGCGGTAGGGGGGTAATCCGATCTGCGGAGATGGAGCTGGAACATCTGCCATATTGACAAAGGCTGCTGCACGAACCCCATGCTGGGTGTGTTTACAAGCCTGCAGTGTGTCTTTTCTACGGGCGTCCTAAACGGAGCAGGGGAACCCCTACGCTACTACAGGCAGGAAGTGCATGACACAACACAAATGGGGGAATAGCTGCATGTCAGGAGCATTAGCGAGGGAGTACGGATTGGAAGAGAAATGTGAAATAAAGATGAAATTTACATCACATGCACACAAAGAAATGTAAGGGCTTTTAAAGAAGAGTAGAGTGTTTAGGGTTTTAGTGGAGGGATTTCGGACATTACAGAGACGAATGGAACAGCATGTGACTAATGGGCGAGGCTGGTAGAGGGATGCAGCAGTAGACTGCAGCTCCTCATGACACGGACCCACCCCCGAGTAGGTGTTGGGTCGCTGATGCTATGCACTGCACCTTTAAAGTCAGTCAGCAGGGCCACCATGCGAATGGTGCAGCAGCAGACAGCAGGCTGTGTGTGTGGGGAGTGTGTGTGTGTGTGTGTGTGTGTGTGTGTGTGTGTGTGTGTGTGTCTGTGTGTGTCTGTGTGTGTCTGTGTGTGTCTGTGTGTGTGTGGTGAGTGGTGAGTGGGAGCATGTGCGTGGATGTATGTGTGTGCATCTGTCTGTGTGCATCTGTGTGTGTGTGTGTGTGTGTGTGTGTGTGTGTGTGTGTTTGTGTTTACATATATGTGTTGTGGTATGTGACGTTTGAGTATGTGTGTATCCAGACCATCTGAGTACGGTCAGCAGAGATTTCCTCTGGTAGCCAGGCTTTGTGTGTGTGTGTGTGTGTGTGTGTGTGTGTGTGTGTGTGTGTGTGTGTGTGTTTGTGCAGGATTAAGCCTTGAAAGCCAGTCAATGAGACCTCTGGTTACAGGCAGTAATGATCAGTCTGTAGGCCTTCCCTCTCTATGGCCCTGACTCAGAGTGAGTGGAAGTGGTCAGATCCCATGCCAAGTAGCCTACCTGTCCATATACACCTCATCACAGATGGCCTATGTGTTTGACATACATCAGCTATTATGGTCAATATTGAGATAACGGTTATTTAACATGATTACTCATTGATTTCGGAAACATCATGCATTTATTGAAAATGTATTGCAATTAAAAAAAACTGTCTTTAGATTTCAGTGGATTTCCTTGAACTTTAAAAATAATTCTGAATAAAAAAAAAAAGATTATTTATATAACAATTAGATCCAGTCGAACAATTTAAAGTGAGACAGCAGAGTGGCAGGCAGCGATTTAATGACATTACATCTGACAGCTCTCAAGTAAGAAAAGGGAGAGATGGACAAACGAAATCGAAATAAATGAAAATGAACAATCAAAATCAAAATAAATGAAAGAAAACACAATCTGGTGTCTTCAAACTCAATTAGTCGGTAGTAGAACTGTTGTATAAAAGCAATATGACATTCCTGTTCGTGGGGTTAGTAAAGGATATCCTGTGATTACAGGTAAATTGGTTTTATCCTTTCTTGTTCATCAAAGGCTCTCTTTCTGTCATCTTTGATCGAGTTGAACTAAACATGCCACAGCCTGCGCAAGCGAGTTTGGGCTTTTGGGGGGGGGGGGGCAAAACACACCGCTGCGAAGGAAAAGGGTGCGTTGGATTTATGACACTAAGACAAAACGAGAGCACCATTGCGAAACAGAATGTGGCAAAATAATAGTTTTATCTCCATTACGTTGTTTTCATAATCGTTGGAAGCCATAATCATTACTGAAATTGAAATTCAATTAATCGCCCAGCCCCTAACGTCAGTTAACATGCACACATATTACCCAGTTAATATGCATTTACACTTTGCCAATTCACACTGGCATAAATAATCGAAGAGCTCAGGAGAAAAATATCCAAAGGCAAAGAAGTAAAAGACCAGGTGTTATGTGTGCCTTCATGAAATCATGAGGTAATAGAAGTTAACAATGCAATATATAGTAGTTGACACAAGTCTTTCAGTTATTGAGAGTATTTTTGGAATATTTAGATTCATTCATTTAAAAGGCGAATAATCTTCAACAATATGTTTGGATTTAATTTCAGGCAAAATAATTGAGTTGGTGAAATTCCCTTTTCCTCAAATGCTGACATTTAGTGGAAGTAATTACAAGCATGCACTGAGAAAGAGAGAGAGAGAGAAAGAGAAAGAGAGAGAGAGAGAAAGAAAAAGAGAGAGAGAGAGAGAGAGAGAGAGAGAGAGAGAGAGAGAGAGGCGTTTGATCCTCTCTGATCTCGGAAGTCTCAGTTCTGTTGTTTGATCTCGGTTATTGTTTTTTTTATTTGTCGACTGGAACGGTGTTAAATATCCTCAAAGACTATTTTTCTTCCATGGCACCATGATTTATACCTATTTGTTTCGCTGTGTAAACCCGCAACTGGGAAATAAAACCCTCTCCTCTGCACTGCTGCTGTAGTCACTGTGTTTACTGAGTAGCTTGGCCAGGTTATAAACCACTGCACATACATACCATAAAAGAATCACAAACACTCCAAGATTACGCAATAAAGATAATAAAGCAGAAACTACTCTCCGACATCAATATAAATCAGTTTCATTTACACTGTAATACAAACATGTTCTTGAAGTGGAGGCTTCATAAAGAGAGCTCTCACAAGAGACCCTACCAGTACACTTCATTTTGATCAAATCTCCTCTTTGTCCTCTGTGCTCAAGCCTACAAGGCTACTTGGCAACAACATGGAGGAGCTATTGAAGTTTTTATACTGAATATTAAATCTAAAATAATGTATCCTTCAGATGATGTGATGTGACTGTTCTGTACTAAAAGAGAGAGCTGTTGTTAAGTAGTGTAGCATAGCGTAGCAGCCATATGTGTGAACATGCGAGTAGCACAGAGTCTATTTCCCCCATGTCTCCCACCAGTACTTCTCAGTCGGAGCTTGAGCGCAGCCGAACAGGGTGTGTTAAACACACCGTGCCTGAGACCTGGAGGCAAAATTTCCAGCTGATACGGACAGATAGAAAATAAATCACTGCGGTGAGACAGAAAATCAAAATAGTTTGTTTGTGACAAACTGAACAAGAGACAAGAAACAATAAGAGAAAGAGGGAGAGAAAGAGAGAATAAGAAAGAGAAAGAGAGAGGGGGAGGGAGAGAGAGAGAGAGCGATGTGTGGGTGTGGTGCTTTGATACAACTGCTGATATGAGAAAAGTGAACTTTTGCAGCGTGAACTCAAAACTATCCTTGCATAAAATAACTTTTTCACTTTTTCAATAATAACCTTTTTCATGTCCTTTATTCCTTTCACCCAGCATCCCAGAGAAACTGAATATGTTTGCAAGTCAGCCTTGACATTCAAACAGCAGAACCTCAATAAACCTGACAGAGAGAGAGAAAAAGAGAGAGAGAGAGAGAGAACATTCCATCTGATTCAGAATTAATCACACACTGATCTGGACGCCCCTACAGGAGAAGCTTTATTTTAAGTATCGTGATTCATATCTCAGATTGCTGACAACTGAATATATACTCAGATACCCTCTGTTACCTACCAAGCTAGGTAATATTGTACAATTAAGACTATATAGAAAGATTAAAATAGACTCAATTAATATTTTGGGTAACATTAATTACCTTGTACCCTAAACTGGTAACTTTTATTCCTTGCAATCCAGAGACAAGGTTAAGAAAGGGATAGCAACCCATAATATTCATAGTTGATATGATTCCATTGTCTGGAGTACTAGCCTAGTGCTAGCATGTACATACATGAATCAATCAATCAATCAATTCAATCTTTTATAGCGCTTTTCTAAATACCCGAAGTCGCTTTACAGAGTCCAGAGTCCAGCAGTCATTCATACACAGTCATACCGGTGGTGGTAAGCTACCTCAGTAGCCACAGCTGCCCTGGGGCAGACTGACAGAAGCGTAACACATGTATTTGTAGCGTTCCATTATACAAAACATCACACACCTGCCAGCCAATCAGAAAGTAGTATGGCCATGGAATGCCCAAACATATAAGACATTAAAGGTATTCTATCTTTACTACATGCCCACCAATTATAGTAGAAGCCAAATTCAACTAAGACCAGTGTATGAACACTGCAGAACAGTAATATATCACACTAAATGCAACAAAGACCAGTGTATGAATACTGCATGAATTAACCTTTTCTAGGTATTTCAGGTTGTGGTATTTTGCATGAGCATGCATGCCTCAAATAAATGGTGTCATGGTGCTTTGACGTGAGCTACCTCCGGCCCGTGAATAATGCATTTCTCACCTAAACAAATATGCTGCCGCGAGTGCATGTGTGTGTGTGCATGCACAAGACGAAATCTGTGTGACAGTGACTAAAAATAGAGCCATCTTTCATACAGACATGAATCATGAAGAAAGGGACATGTCTGACGCAGCAATCCCTGTGCAAAATGTGGCTAGAATTAACAGATTTCACTGAGGAAGACAATCACAAGTCTACTCTCACCTCACAGGGTTAAAAAAAAAAAAAAAAACCTTCAAAAACAGATGTCCAAATAATGTCCTCATAATTTGTTCTTCTAGTGAATCAGCCTTAAGGTGTTGAGCTTCTTTTTTTCAGCCCTCTCTCTCTCCCTGTCTGAATCTAGGACCCGTGCGATTGTTATATTTCCCTAAGCACTGAACTGAGCCCATTTTGTTGGGGAAGCCATGACACTGACAAACGACTCCTGGCAGGTTCCATTTGGCGAACAGATATGTGAGGCTGATCATGTGCCTGGGCCATTTAAAAACTGGACAGAACACTAATGCCTCCCTTCAGAGGGGTTCCAGATGAGACCGAACGAGAGAGAGAGAGAGAGAGAGAGAGAGAGAGAGAGAGAGAGGGAGAGGGAGAGAGAGAGAGAAAAAGAAAGAGAGAGAGAAAGAGAGGGAGTGGAGACAGAGATATACATAGACAGCGAAAGGATGACATAGAAGAGGCAACAAACTCTATTAAGTCTTGACTTTCAAGCCTAGGACACTAAATAAACACTGCATTTTTTACAGGGAAAGCAGCATTAGACCACCACTGGTGGCGACAACAAACGTGTCCAACAAAAAGCCCAACAGGTGGATGTTCTGGTCAGGCTTATACGGTCTGGTCACACCTGCACCACGCTGGAGCTCTTTAGTTCCCCTGGCTTTAGTGCACTGCACAAAGGCATCCTTTCAAGCATCTGACCTTGATACCAAATACCAAACCTTAGGAGGATAACTACAAACATCAACAGACCTTTCAATTCGATTCTAACTAGATCTTAGAAACACAGTTAATCCAGGACACAGTTGACTCAAGCACGTCTTGGTTCCTTTGGGCCTCCAGTGTAATGTGTATGCTAAATAATATAAAGCCCTTTAGTATGAAAATCAACACACTGCGTATGCTAACTCTAAACCTCTAAGGATCTTATGAAGATTGCTCATGTGGGTTCGGTACGACTGTACCATCAACTTTCCGACATGGATCTCACACACACGCACGGATGAGGCACGCGGGATTGCACCGTCGGGCAAAATCACCGGATGTCCGCAAACAATCACCTGGCTTACAGCGCTGAGACATGCCATTATACATAATGATTGGGTTTGGGCCATGAGTTAATAATGTCAGCCCTTAACATGCCACGTGTAGGCATTAGCGGAGCATCTCGCTGGTGAGGGGCCAAGCCTGAGGAGCTGGCCTGCCGAGGGGATGGATGGCTGGCTGGCGAGGTTGTGCCAGACGGGGGCAATCTGTGGAGTGGCCGTCTGAAATGGATTTTTCACAGCTCCAAGTGCGCACGGAGATGAAGCCAAATGTGTCTCTACCTCAGAGAAAAAGATGAAAGGGGGGGGGGGGGGGGGCGGTGGAGGTGGAGGAGAGAAAGAGGGAAGGTGAGAGGAAGCTGGAAAGAGAGAGAAAGACACAGAGAAAGGGAGAGGCAGTGTGAGAGAGGGACACACAGAGAATGAGGAGGAGGATAGAAAGGGAATGTAAGAGAAAGAGACAGAGAAAGAGAAAGAGAGAGGAAGATAGAAAGAGAATGGGCAAGGTGGGAAGAGAGAAGGGTGACTGATGCGTCGCTCTGAAAGTATAACTCAAAACTGAAGGAGAGAGTCAAAGAAATCACTACAGAAAGAGAGAGATTGAGAGAGAGAGAGAGAGAGAAGGTGGAGAGAGAAGAACTCTGCACTTTCTGCTCAGAGGGGATTAGCATGCATTGCCACACATACAAATATACACACTCACACACTCAACGCGGCGTACAGCACTTTGAAAGGATGATCTACATGCAGAACGTTACATGAACATTTTACAGCTTTTTAACGCGGCACCGGAGCCAGGGCCTGGCGCTTTAAAGGCCTCCTTTACGACAGAGCCAGACGCACCGCTTTCTTTAGCGCACCTAATGAAACCAATTAGGGCAGAAACAGAGGTGGCGTTAAGGCACAAAAGCCTGCTCTGACAGAGCTGCAGTACGCCAGCAAACCCAGCGCTGTCATCTCACTTTCAACGCACGTCAGCGATGGCGTCCGACAGGGATTTAGAGTGGGTAGGAGGGGAGGGAGAGCCAGCGAGGCGTCTGTCATGGGGAAAATGGCTGACACGCTGTCGATAAAAAGTAACCCTGTGGTTAAGACTGAAGCCCCCGCTATCTCTGTGCCCGGCAGCAATCACAGAGGTGCATTCATTATCTGCACAGCCGGAGGAGAGAAAGTGCTGAGTCATCGGTGGACTTATCTAGCCGTCGGGCCAGAGATTAGGGAAGAGGCTGTGTCTTTTTCCCAATGCTATCCAGAAAAGAAAGAGCTGAAAAAAAAGGAAGAGGAAGCACAGTGGGAGAGAGAGAAGAAAAGACGAATGCAAAGCACAGCAGTGCAACGCAGAGTTTACTGTTGTTCCTGGCGAGGCCTGCAAGAAATGTGTACCTGTAGCTGTGTGTCATATTGACTGTGTGTGTGTTTGTGTGTGTTTGTTGTTTGTGTGTGTGTGTACTTGTGAATGTGTGTGCGCTTGTGAGCATGTGTGTGCGCTTGTGAGCATGTGTGTGCGTGTTTGTCTGTATGTGTGTTTTAGTGCCTAAACTGGTCACACTTTATGTGGATCTACAGATGCTTAGATTGTAAACAAACTATCTGTTGAAACTCTGTTAGTTATAGTGTAGTTAAGGTTAAGGTTAGGGATTGGGTTTGGTTAAGGTGATGTTCAGTGAGCAATTCGAAAAACTGAGCTTGAAATTCAACAAACCATCTAATCCAAATAAAGTGTGACCCCTAAACTAAGTATAATGCATATGTGCTTCCTCCCTAAGTACACCTTTTGTACACCTTAAAAGTGCATACTGCTGTTGCTAGCAGGTGAGGTGGCATTAGTCACACTGAACTATTGCGCTGGAACAGACCTGCTACAATTACTACATGCGAGCACAATGAACGGCCTGAAATTATGGATCTTGGTGGTAGAGTGGTTATCATCGCCGCCCTGCAGGATGAAATCCGGGTTTGATTCCCCGCTGCTGCAGGCTGCTTATGCAAGACGCTCTGGACAAAAGTGTCTACTGAATACTAAACCTTTCCCTTCAATTAACTGTGGTCTGTTCACATGAAACCTCATGTACAGTGGTGGAATGTAACGAAGTATTTTTACTTTGTTACTTTACTTAAGTAAATTTTTACGTATCTGTACTTTACTTAAGTAAAAATAATACTTTTACTCCATTACATTTTTTAGCTATTATCTATACTTTTACTCCGCTACATTTCTACAATATGTGCTGTTACTCGTTACATTTTATGAACATAGATTCGCCAAAATGTTGCCTACACAAAACTATGGATTGCGTTGCTGTTTTGGAAGTTTAAATCAATCAGGTGGCTTTATCAACTCCAATGATATCAGAGTGCGCGTTTGGCAGCAGCACTAGCGGTAGCTTTGCCTGTTATAGTTGAACATTCAGCCTGACGACTGCCTATTCAACATGGATCCAGAGTCGGCCTGAACTGAGCCCTCTGATATGAGCCACCCTTGGCCCTATTTAAAAGATATGTTCGAGTTCAAAGGCCCCAAGAATGACTCCTAGAGGTTTCAATGCGTTTCCTGTCTCCCTCAAAAAAAGGAGTTGCTAGCCTTCAATAATTCGCCCTCAAATTTAAAGTAGCATATCGAGGTAAGCAGTGATTGCTATGCTAAGTTAATGTCCCTGACTTTTGAATATTGATATATGTATTTAATTCGTTTACTGACATGATATTATAATGTTATCTAGCGAAATGCATGTTGACATACAGCAATAGCATCAAAAAAACATGATTGGACCTTCATTATATATTTAACGTAGTGGTAGGATAAAGCTGGTAGGTTAGCTATGTCAAGCTAGCGTGCCTTGTTCTGTCCAGTTTTACAATCACATTTGTTTTTCATGTTCCATGTTTCCCTTTTTTACACGTTTACAATTAAATCAAAGATTTAAAGATATCACATGGTGTCTTTATTGGTTTGGCTTAATGGTATTAACTTTGCAAATAATCCCTGGTAGATAACTTGTCATCCGCAGAATTGTAAGATATAGTGTGAACAGTATTACAGATGTACAATAAGTACAGATGCACAATAAGTACACCAACCTTTCCAATTAACAAATGTTGTTGCTTATAATTATTACTAGTAGTGACATCTGTAGAGGCATTTATTACCAGTAGCTATTTCTTTATCAAAATGGCACAGCCTAGACATTGAGAGACACCCATTGCGTGAGTACTTTTACTTTTAATACTTAAAGTACATTTAAAAGTAAGTACTTTTTACTTTTACTTAAGTAGGATTGTTGATGTAGTACTTTTACTTTTTATCTTCCTGGGTACTTGTACTTTTACTTAAGTACTTTCTTTGCATAGAGGTATTTACGTGGTGATGGTGGTGATCAAGCAGGACGGCATGGTGGTAATCTTAACCTCTTTGCACAATCATTTCCACCATACTACTGAAATACTGTTGCGTTTTGCCCCATTCAGGTTATTTGGGTTGTTCCTACTTTCTTGGTGTGACGGGTGGAAGGGGTTGCCCTTAGCAGGTGTACAGCCAGTCACCTGATTGTGCCTGGCGCACGGGACGTGACGTTACACGGGAGCTCGCAGTGACCCGCACTTCCTATTTGTTTTAAATGCCATTCACGCGGCAAACGCAGCATGTTTGGTTTGGCTCTGTCGGCGGTGAATAATAAGCACAATACGGATCTGCTTGTTCGTGGGAATATAACGCCAGTAGGATTGTGAAGTGTTGCCTCTAACAGACGAACAGGTAACTCCTTGTTTTCACTGTTGTGTATGCCGTGGCATGAGACGCGTTGCAATACATCTAATTAGCAACTGCGTTTGTTGTAGTTTTCACACCTACAACGCATTTGGAACACTGGCGTCTTAACATCGCATGCGGGACTTTATGAGGTATTTGGAATACATTTTAAAAGAACCAGTCTTTATATTAAATGGCTCAATGTTTACTGTATATAATGAATTGTTTTTAATGAATTGTGAATTGAATGTTTACTGTGTACAATGAATTGTGAAATGGCTACAATGAATTGTGATTTGAATATTTACTGTGTATAATGATTATAGCTCTTTGTCCTTTGGTTCTAGGAACACTGTATATCACTGTTTTTCCCATAGCTAATTTATGATGACAAGCACTTGTATTGAGCTACTAGCCTGCATAGTGTTGCTGTAAAACCACCTTCCGTTTACTTGTTTGTGTCTTGGCGAGTTTTACTTTCTTTCTGTTTTATTCCTTTGGGTCAGTCGTAGCTGGGGCTATCATAGAGGGGAGTCCTTATCCGCTTGCAACTTGTGTGTGCTGTGCAACGCCCGCTACTAGGGGCCGTAGTGGGAAGTGTGTGATTTGTGGTGTAGTGGATAGCCATTGTGACTTGCCGTTGGTGTGGTGTGTAGTGGTCTAGTATCAAGATTGGCTACTTGATACAAACCCTTTAGTTAGTCTTACCTCTAGGGTGGGCTTTAGCCGCGACTGACCTATTCTTACCCTCGCCCTTAAATGTCTGCCCTGAACAGGGCTGTACTTCTTTTCTTTTATGATTTGGATTATCAGTGAATACCATACCGTCATTATCAATTATAGGCATTTGTCTAGTCTCATTTACACCGTCTGCCTTGTGTAGATAAACCATCTAAACCATCAGTTACTTATTAAAGATATATTTATTGTGGTACACAGTCTCCTCCACTCATTCATTCCTTTGGAAGTAAGAACCGGAACACAGGGGAATAGTGACCTTGGTGAGGTTACATTGGTGTGTGGAGCCTTTCTAACAATGCATTATGTTTCTTTCAGGTGATCTACTAATAGGATAGCTAACAGGCAGCTAATTATAAAACCAATCTGGTCCTGGTCTGGCACGGCTGCAGCATATCTGGACCAGGTCTGGGTCAAACCCTGGCCAAATATGGGGCAAATCCGTCCCAAACTCAGCTATCAACGATCCGTCCCAAACTCAGCTGTCAACTGCGGCTACGCGAGGGAAACAGCTTGATAAACCCACCAAGTTTCTGTGGGTGGGGTTGTACACAGCCAAGACAAGAGGCTTGCCAGTTATTTATTGATGAAGCCAAAGCTAAATATTCATTGAGAGTGCATCTCTCTCTCCGAGCACCATACGGATCCGCTGCTCCACCACCTCCCACTCAAGTGCCAGCCTGTCAGACAACTGACTCTGCGTATGGAGAAGATGGCTGTGTTCACACCAGATCAAACATGAGATAAACTACTTGGGAGCTGTCCTTGAAAAACTGCATTCATGCATTAAGACATCCCAGGGAAATTAATTAAAGTTTTATGATGATTTTAATTTAAATTACAGGAATAACTTATATTCAACCACATTAGTTACAGTAAATACTATTACTGCAGTCTTCTACCCTAAAACCATGCAATGTTAAGGGTTTCAGAGAGCTACAATTATGTATCTCTGAAACAAGCCGCATTTTGACAGCCCAGTATGACTTAATTCATACTGAGGCTATTTTCTAAGAAAAGTCACATGAAAAGCATTTAGCAAGCAATTAGCATGATGTCTATTAGCACTGCTGATCCAAGCATTTTAAATAGAAGGCCATGCAGTTAATACAGTGTGTATGTATTAAACTGTGACTGTGGGTCTTTTATATATGTGTCATCCTACTATAATTCACACCCTGAGGACTCCTAGTGCTATCACTCAACAGCTAAAGGAGTACACAGCATGAAACAAGGGATATGGATGTTGGGCTTAACAGTTAAACAACCTAGAACTGCTGGTTCTAACCTAGATCTTCTGGGTCTAACCTAGATCTGCAGATTCTACCCAAACCTGTTCCAGATCAGGCCCAGATCCGCTCTAAAGCTGGCTAGATACACATAACACTTAACACGTGCAACACATAAAACCATGAATGCATCATTTTGCAGAATTATGCATGAAGATTGAGTGGGCTGCCAGATAATCCCATTTGATGATAAATGTGAAATTGTCTGCATTTTTTCTTGTGACTCAGGCTAAGTCTGTTTCATGACAATTTTAACTCATAATAAGAAAAGCCTGTACAGAGAGGAGCTGATTTAAGTCCAGATCCGGCTCTTATCCGGGCCTGGTCCTGCACTGGCACCCCATTGCTCCTCCTGTGTGTGAGGAATGACCAGCATCTAGATGAGATTTCAGAGTGAATCAATGGTCTGTTCATGAGAGACTTAATCGATGCCTTCACCACATAGAGGCTGTGGGGGAAAGAAGGTATGAATGGAGGGATGGAGTGATAGAGGGATGAATGGAAGGATGGAGGCGTGGAGGGATAGAGGGATGGAACGATGGAGAGATGGAGGGAGGTCCCTTCCCCCGTCCCTCTCAGTGACCACATGAGTCATTCAGACGCTCTCCTTTGAACCAGAGACAATCTGACATAATCCCATGGAATAAAACAGAGGAACTATTCAGTTATTATTTATAATTATTGTATTATTTGTATGATTGCTATTCCGTTGTTCTCAAAATACATATTGTGTTTACATAAGACCTTTCAGATCAGAGCGTCTATAAAACCTTACATTTAAAACCTGGATATTTCAGAGCTATGTGATGTTGCCATGACGCCTGTGCAATGAGCCATGGGGAAGAGTGCTACTTACTAGCACAATGACAGTTATTCTGCCAAACAGCATGTGGACAGGTTGCACCTGTGTATGTGAAAAATAAGACTCTGAAGTTGAGTCTCAACTGAGTCTCAACAAATCCCACAGTATTTCAAAGGAAGGGATAAGAAGGGTTAATGATAATATGCAATTCATTTGAAAGGGATATCCAATTGGTGGAAGATGCATACATTCCAGTCAACTAGTCAAAATTGAGTGGAGTAGTGTTGTGAGAATAATAAAAGGTAGACATCACAGACATAGACATATAAAGAGTATGCAGTTAATGGTATATAATGAGAAGGCTCTATATTGCAAAGTCCCAATCATAATCACAGGGTATTTTAGCAGTAAACCTCAGATCTGCATCATACATTAAGCAGCATTTCCCAACACGGTCATCCTCAAGGACTGGGGGGAAGTGGGGGTTGGATGCTGCACGTGTGTGGGAGATAACAAGCTGTTTATAATTGGATGGCTGACATATAGAACATATATCTTGGCTCATCACTTGGCTCACACACACACAAACATGTACTCTCACATGCACACACAAACATCCCCCCCCCCCCACACACACACATACACACACACACAAGAGAGAAGAGAAAACAAGTAGGGTTGGTGTTGATGTTGTTGGTTGTGTGTGTGAAACTGTCTGTTGCAGTACCTGAAAAATCTTGGCCAGTCACTGTCTGTGACATGTTTGGCACTGAAACTTATTATCAGGCAGCAGACAGCTGTTTGGCCCCCAGTCACACACACACCAGACACACACACACTCACACACACCCACACACACACACGCACACACACACATTCACGCCATCACAAACATGTATCCACACATTTACACACAGGGCGGTGACAAGAACAGCCCGACCGTTATCAGCATGCATTAGTCCTCAGGTCACTGTTGAGGGGGGGCGGGACACAGAGGGTGATTGGCATTTAGCTAGTGAAAACAACCCTGTCATAAACCCCCATTCCCTCCCCCCTCCCTCTCTTTTCTCTCTCTGTTTCTATCAATTCATCGCTCTCCTACTGCTCTCTCTCTATGTGTGTCAATCTGTCTCCCCCTCATCTTACTGTCGTTCTCTCTGGCTCTCTCTCTCCATCAATCCATCTCTCTCGTACTGCTCTCTCTCTCTCTCTAACTCTCTCTCTCTCTATGTATGTCAATCTGTCTCCCTCTTGTCTTACCCTCTCTCTCCCTCTCTGTCTCTGTCAAACTGTCTCTCTTATTATCAATCCATCTCTTTCTTCTTTCCCTCTCTCTCTCTCTCTGCCAATCTGCTGATGATCTCTTTTGCTTTCTCACCATCGTTTTCTCTCTCTCACACACACACACACACACACACACTCGTCCTTGTTGACACCTGTGGCAAAGCTCCTCTCCTCTCTGTTCTTCCTCCCACTATTATTTGTGTGCCACTGTGTGGCCTTGGGGAGAGGGAAGCCAAACCTGTGTTTGTGTCTAGGCGCTTGTGTGTGTGTGTGTGTGTGTGTGTGTGTGTGTGTGTGTGTGTGTGTGTGTGTGTGTGTGTGTGTGTGTGTGTGTGTGTGTGTGTGTGTGTGTGTGTGTGTGTGTGTGTGGCAGCATGTGTGAAGGCCTGCTGGGCTTTTGGGGCGAAATCGTTAGACTTCGAAGGACAAAGTGATTAGAAGCACCTGGGCTTTTTGTCCCCCCCTGCCTCACCATGCTGAGCATTGACTGGAGGGGCAACCTTTACCTTTACCTTCACTCGACCTGTGTGTGTGGGTGTGTGTGTGTGTGCATGTGTGTGTGTGTGGATGTGTGTGTGGGTGGGTGTGTGTGTGTGTGTGTCTTCATGTGTGTGTGTAGATGTGTGTGTGTGTGTCTTTTTGTGTGTGTGTGTGTGCGCGTGTGTGTGTTTGTGTGTGTGTGTGTGTGTGTGTCTTTATGTGTGTGTGTGTGTGCGTGCGTGCGTGCGTGCGTGTCAGCACTACCATCACAGCACCCTTAAGAGGAAATCCCACTGAGCTTACAACAGCACACAGATGCATAACACAGTAAGGAAAACGGAAATTACAGTTAAAAGCAGAATTGCGCATAATTTGACATTTTGAAGTAAAATGAGAGAAATACATTTGATAGCACTATAAGCAACATTTTGACAAGTGTGAGTGACACATGTACGTCAAAGATGTCAGAGACAGCAAGCCAAACAACAACTCGTTAAATCTCATCATATCAACCTCTCGCATTCTGTGGTTTTAAAATAAATACAGAGTTTGCCACATTGATAGCGACCTGACACATCCCTATGCATTGTGAACCGAACAGGAAATACGGTCACTCATTGTAGACTAACACAGGAGACTAAAACTGGCCTTTGGGGCAGCATCTGAATATTCTTAGAATAATCATAAGACAATACAATATACTATGAGACAATCATAACACAAATGGCTTACTGACTCAGTACAAGTCTTGTTACCGGAAGCCGGAGGGTAATCTCCCCTTAAATATGTTTGCAATTTTTTCATTCCGTAAAATTGAATTGAAAATGATAGTAAATGAAACTGTATTTGTAGTCTTCGGGGTTATTGCTTTCCTACCCTATTACAACATAGGTCCATCACCTCGAAAAAATTGATTTAAAAGCACACTAGCCTCTGTATGGTAGTACATTTTTTTATTTTTTAATAATAAAATTGATAAAACCAAATCCAGAAAAAACAGAAACTGGCAAAAATGTAATCCATTTCTTAGGGCCCTAAATGCCCCATGAACATGCTATTATCAACTGTAGCGCTTGTAATGTCATAACTGTTCATATTTTATATGACCCCTCTGAACAGAAAAAGCCTCAGGTCTCAGGTCAGGTCAGGTCGGGTCACGGTAGCTTTTGTCTTGTTCCGTGACTCTGGCTTGGAGGAAATATGCGTGAGCTTTTTTAGTGTTGTGGATACGAGCACTTCTGCAACTTCTGCCGGTGGGGTAACCAAAAGAGCCTCAAGTTCAACTTTATATGCTTGCCATCTAGTGGCAGGCTGCTATTCAGCAAACCTGTACAGTCTATACACACTCTTTCCCTTCTGGTGCTGAGGCTGTGTATCAGACTATTGGGATGAAATATTCCTGTAGTCCAACTGATAGAAAAAGGTGAACAAACAACACCATGAAAATGTGAGAACACTGACACAACATTGTAAGTCACTCTGGAAAAAGAAAAAGCATCTGATAAATGGCCAAATATAAATATGAGCAAATAAGTGTACGTAACTATATATTCACACTAATGTAAATGTATGCATCAACACACCCACACTAATATAACTGCATGCGTCTATACATCCCCACTGATACAAATGTGTTTGTCTATATATTCAGACAATCTAGACAAAATGTGAAGCCCTCCACAAAAACTAGTCTTTTATGAGTCACTAGGACTTTCCTTTGGGTCACAACGATAACTGGGCCAGAACCGACCCAAACCCCATCTGGGCTTATGGCTCCTCAAGAGTGATTTACAGAGCTGCCAATTCTAGATGAAAACCTTTTTTAGAAGGCAAATGAAGTAATTTGCTTGAAAGCAGGAAATGCATTTAGTCACTGTCTGCTGGCAGATAAAAGCCTGCTGAATCAAGTTGTTATCACTCCAGGAAGACAAGCCAATGTGTCAAACACGGCGACTCAGAACAGACACTTTCAGCAGGCTGACAACACTCACTCACTCACTCACCTCTAGAGTTTAACACTATATAGATACTGTGGGCTCTCATTTGATAGATGCACACTGCAGCTTCTTACGCACGACAAAGACTGATTACTAGGGCACATTCATTTGGTAATTTCATAGCATGCGAACACACTTAACCCGTTTGATCCCAATTTTTTTTCCAGGCATGAAAAATATCCAAATCATGTGTCATTAGTAACCCTTTGAAATAATCAATCATTATTATTGTCCATTTCCATGGAAAAGTAGTTATTTTATGGGCGCTAGCAATAGTGACCGGTAGGATGTTCATGTTTATGATAAAATGTTAATTGATACATTTGTCTTAGATGCAGTCATCAAAACACTTAAAGACCCCAGTCTAGTTATTAACACATATAAAGCACTGCCACTGGCAGTCCCCAGCATTGCCACTGGAATGCTTTATCACATTCCGCTGTGACTATTTTACATATTGAGGGAGAGGACATCATCACTGATCATTTTCCTGTCATGATCTATTTGCATAAGTTCAGCATATGCATTTAACAGCCTGGCTGGCAAAATGGCTTGCATCCCCTTCATAGTCCATATCTGACCCGTCTCTATAACCATCACCGAGGACAGCATATTTATCATTTTGAGGGATGACGGCAATGCATGCCTTGTTTGGGCTGTCACCTAGATTCAGCACATCCACTCAAAGTGAAACTAAAAGAAAGGTAGTAGAAAGTTAGGTAAACCAAGAATTACGTATGTATAAGTATGTGTATACATAAATGCACCTATATGTACTGTATATGCTGTCATACAGTCGGTCATTATTGTTCCCGTCAACATCTTTACTCATTCTATGACCACACTGAACAAAGTTGAGTAATTGCAAATGCATATATCAATACTAGACACCTTAAAGATGATGTGTAGCAAACATCTTTGTCATATCTATATGTTAACATACTTTACGAACCTTTTATTTGGGAGCTTTTATGCAGACATCCCCCACTCATGATGCAACCAGGAAGAAAATAGCTCTAGTCATGTGACAATTTTCTCTAAACATGTGGTAGTGCTCATAAATCATTGAGACCCTTTATTATTTCACTATTTGCTGGAAATGCATGAATACATCATTCAGTAACATTTTTAGAGCCTTATAACTGAAAACATTTTTTACGGTCAGTATTATGACTGGTAGGATTAAACGCCCTAAATCACAAAGATAGGCGTTTTATGGAAATCGTTTTGAGGAAGGCCTTCTGCCACTTCCTCCTCTGAAATGTAACCTGCATCTTGGTTTTCGAACATCTGGCCGGCGCATCTAATCTAATCTCTAGACAGCATAACACTAACCACTCTGCTACTCAATAGAACGATCATTTAACTAATTTAACAAAATATGTTACCAAATGGCTACTTAGGTTATGCAACTACCTTCTATGACACACAGACAGTGATTTAAATAATAGTATCTATTATTATTTTTTGTTGTATTTTACAGCACAGTACTCACTCAGTTCAAACCACAGATCAACACGTTATCCCATTTACTTTTTTTAAATAGATTAAAGTCTCTCAGTATAGTGGCAATGAAGACAGCCCTAAAGTGAGAAGGAGCGCAATTTCTCTATCTACAAATGGGACAATTCCGTAAAATATTTGTTTGGGATAATTCCTTTACAATGTTCATTGAATATGTTTTGTTGCTAACACGGGTTACTAAAACTAACATATAGGTTGACATTTCACAGCGGGTTTGTAAGTCACACCAACCAAATAAAGCTGTTTTATGTAAAATGACAACTAGAGTCGTTGTAATAGTGTGGATGTCGTGCAAGAATCACCATCATCATACAAGGAGCCACAGTACATAGTATCAGTTATTCAGTGTCTACATGATGTAGAAGGCCAGAAGTATAGAAAGCCTTGCCAGATGCTCAGTTTACATTTACTGCAAGTCGTCTCATAATTAAATCTATCTTATTAGCTAGATTTTATTGCAGAATTAGAATGCAACCTAATTATTACAGAGATGAGCTGAGGTAGGCAACAATGTCCTTCCCTGTAATTCACTTTTCACTTCCCCCCTGTCCTAGCTTGCGTTGAAATTTGGTTTGCTAGTCACCTTGTTCGCGTTGAAGGGAATTAATCAAGGTAGACGCTAAAACAACTCATCTGATAGTTCCGAAGTGTATTAATAGTATTTGAATCTTTGCTTCTGTAAAGAAACAGAAACTACAGAAACTACTAAAACTACAGCAACTGTACAAACAGTTGTTTTTTTACAGTTTCTTTACAGTTATTGAGGTAAACAGACGCAGATCTATCTCTGTAGGGATCCTTTCCGTGCAAATAGGTACCGCAATGCAGGCAGTCAAAAAGAGAGAGTCCCCACAACCTATTCCGGCAGGATCAGGCTCAAAGGAATCCCTGGTTTCAGCTGAGTAATGTCCACACAGGCTCACGTCATGTACTGTATGTCTCTTCACAGACAAATGCTAAATCAGGCTGAAGGAAATTAAGCTGAAGCCTAGACTAAGATGCTCTAATGGGAGTGGGTGGGGTGGTGCGGCTGCAGCTCTCGTAGGAGGCTGATGATGTTACTGAGTTAAGGGCACAGGAGTTATACTGGGACAGATAGAGATGGAAACATGAGCTCTGAGCATCTCCCTTGGCACAGACAGAGGAAGTGTGTGTGTGTGTGTGTGTGTGTGTGTGTGTGTGTGTGTGTGTGTGTGTGTGTGTGTGTGTGTGTGTGTGTGTGTGTGTGTGTGTGTATGTGTGTGTGTATGTGTGTGAATGACAGAGAGGGAGAGAGAGATCATGTGTGTATGTAGTGTGTGTGCATGCATGTAGTGTATATGTGAGTGTGTGTGTGAAATGAATGTGAGTGTGGTGTGTGTATATGTGGTCACAGGATGTGTGGACGTCACCGTGTGACTTTATTATTCCAGCGGGTCTCAGGCTGCCATTAGAGGCATAGCCCCCAGGGGCCCCTCAGCAGCATGTGCTTACTGCTGCAACACTGGGAGCCCTGTTCCTCCCTCCCTCTCTTTCTCTCTCCCTCTCTTTCCCTCTCCCTACATCCCTCTCTCTCCCTTTCTCTTTATCTCTCTCTCTATATATATATCTCTCTCCCTCCCTCTCTATCTCCCCCTCTCTTACTCTCACTCTTTAGCCCTCTCTCTCTTTCTCACTTTCTCATAAGCCTGCACCAGCCTCTCTCTAATCTCACTACCTCTGTCTCATTTTCAGACTGTTTCTCACATGCCTGCCCACACTCCTGTCTTCCCTCTCTCTACCTCTGCCTGTGCGTGTATGTGCGTGTGTATGTGTGTATGTGTGTATGTGTGTATGTGTGTATGTGTATGTGTATGTGTATGTGTATGTGTATGTGTACATGCGTGTGCGTGTGTGCGTGGGTGCATGCGTGTGCAGGTGTGCATGCTTGTGCGTTTATGCGTGTGTGTGCATGTGTGTGTGTTGCGCAAATGTCTAGGAGAGGCATATGCTGCACCATAGGCACATAACTGTGTTGTTTTGTCCCACTGCAGATGGCGCACAGTACACAATCACTTCCTTTCAGATATCTCTATTTGATGACCCCTTAATGTCTCGCTACTAATCCTCAGAAATATCCCCCCCCCCTGCACACCAGATGTGAGGGGCCAGAATTCATCAGTTTTCAAAAGGCTGACATCATCACACTAGTAGTCAACAAGGACCTAATTACTGGGAAACTCCAGCTAAATAGTCCATAAACATTTGCAAAACTAAACAATCAGCACAAAATGCATGTCAAGCGCCGCACACTTTCTGCTTAGTGTATGTTTTGTCTGTCGTATTTATGGAGCTTGAGCCAGCGAACTCGCCACCCCGCGAGACATAAAGATGATTTATCGCAGCCTGCGCCGCTCGCAGCCGCTGCCAAAGAAGTGCAGAGGATGCCGAAACAAACAGAGTAGCATCACAAGTAGCAGGCCCTGGGCCTCGTCCCCACGCAGCGGTCCTGTCTTATCCATCCCCCCTCCATCCTGCTGGGAACAGCCACTGGGAGTTTCAGAAGAGAGCAGATTAGATACCCACAAGACAACGCTCCTCTTACCCAAATCCAGGTTAGCCTCGTGGCATTTTCATGTTACTCGGCAGATGGTGACATGCAAAAGTGACGGTGAGGCCAGTGAGCTTCTGAGTAGAGTCACTTCTTGAGCTCAATTGAAGTAGCAGAACACTAACAATGCCATGGCCACAGGTTTGATTACCAGGGAGCGCATATCATAACATATCAACACATATCACAACAGTCATCATAACACACCTACCTTGTCTGTGTTGTTAGTCAGTTAGTCACTTTGGATAAAATTATCTGCTGAATGAATAAGGGTAAGACTGAGTGCTGTAACTTGTGGCTATCATGCCCAAGGTCAAAGTTCAGAGGTTTGACGAGCTACATAAGGCCTCCTGTGTTTAGTCCCATTCTTTATGTGAAGACCTGCCTTTGTTGGGCAGTGGAAGCCTTGGGATAAGTGTGTCCTGGGCTTGAGTGTCTGCCAGCATAACATCGGCATTGACAGAGGTGGAGAGTCAGCTGACCATCTGAACAAGCTGTACGTGAAGATCAATAGGGTCAACAACATATACATATAGTACAGCTGAAACGACAGACCAGTCCTCATCCAAAAGAGCAGAGAAGATGAGCAGAGAAGACGGCAAATAAAAATGCCTTCCTGACTGAAGAACAGGAAATAAAATCCAAAGATATCCAGCGTTCAAAACAGTACAGAAAAAGAGATTACATTTTAACTCAGGAAAGCTTTGTCTTGAAGGGCCAACAAAATCACACAAATCTAGTACAAATGTAAGTTTATAGCGGATGCTTGACAGCTGAAGACAGTTTTTGGTACAGGACATGGAAGCTGGAATCAAAGCACATCAAAACGACTGATTCCTGAAGAAAGCCCTGCTAAGATTATAGAGACCATGTGAAGATCAAAGCCAGACTGGAATCAGATCACTGCCCGCTTGTAAGGATGTCTCTCCACTAAGATCATATTTGCATCGAGTGTGATATGGTAAAGACTCATCCCTCTACCTCACCACCACCCCCCTCCTCCTCCCCCTCCCCCTCCTCACAGGGGGTAAGCGGGTCAGAATGATTTCATTTGTCATTTGGGGGGAGGTGGTGTAGAGGAAGGAAAGCCATGTTCTCTACAGGGTAAGATATGCCACAGATGCCTCCAGAGTCCATCACACAGAGCGAGCTTTAAAGGTAGCGCCATGCGGGGATGTATTTCCATATCATCAATATGTATTGATGCTTCTGCATTTCAATGGCAAACAAGCTGACAGCATCCAATATGCAACATGCTATAAGGCGATCCTGTAATGCAGTCCTCAACTGATATCTGTTACAAACCTAAACAGCAAACTTAAAGTAAAAATAGAGAGCATAAAACAGTGGCTTTACACATCCACCCGAGGTAATGTTATTTTCTCAACATGGTTCTGAGAGAATGGGTAATTCAGGGTCTGTGTGCATTACCATTTTGATAGAAATGATTATGATAGTGATGATGATGATGGCGGTGGTGGTGGTGATGATGATTATGATGATGCTAGTGGCCTGCTTATGATCATTGCCCTCTCCTTGCCACCACAACGGCATACATGTCAGTGGACACAAGGGAACCAGCTTCTCTCTCCCGGTCCACCTCTCTCTCTCTCTCTCTCTCTCTCAGGCACAGTAGCGTAGTGGCACCATGGTGAGGACAGGCACACTGGGGTTACTGAGGCGAAGGCGGGGCAGCACTTTAGACACCATCAGCGTTTTAGTTTTTTGTGTGTTTTTTTTCCCCATACCTACACAAATTCTCTGGTGCATCATCCAGATGTCTCAATGATGGGGAGATTGAGCCTCTCAGCTGTAAAACCCTCAGCAGTCCTCTCTCACTCTCTCAGCTGTCCTCTCTCACTCTCTCAGCTGTAAAACCCTCAGCAGTCCTCTCTCACTCTCTCAGCTGTAAAACCCTCAGCAGTCCTCTCTCACTCTCTCAGCTGTAAAACCCTCAGCAGTCCTCTCTCACTCTCTCAGATGTAAAACCCTCAGTAGTCTGCAGAAAAGATCATCGGTGCCAACCTGCCCACCATCCAAGACCTGTACACCTCCAGAGTCAGGAAACGGGCAGGAAAAATCACTGCAGACCCCTCACACCCCGGACACAAATTATTCAAACTCCTCCCCTCTGGTAGATGCTACAGATCACTGTTCGCCAAAACCTCCAGACACAAAAACAGTTTCTTCCCCCTTGCCGTCTCACTACTGAACGTCTCACTACTAACCCACTGTAGCATATATATTTATATTTATATATTTATCCCTGCACTTCTCGCACTCTCCACTTCTTCTTTGCACTACTGTTGTGCAACATTTCACAGCTACTGTATATAGCCATTCCGCCTTGTACATACTTTCTTAAACTCCTTAGTCCATTGCACTGTTGCACTGTTTGTTTGTTTGTATTGTATTGTATTGTATTGTATTGTATTGTATTGTGTTGTATATTTTGTGCAAGCACACTGAGAGTCACTTTACCAAGTCAAATTCCTTGTTTGTGCAAACTTACTTGGCCAATAAAACCTGATTCTGATTCTGATTCTGAGTAGTCCTCTCTCACTCTCTCAGCTGTAAAACACTCAGCAGTCCTCTCACTCTGAGCTGTAAAACACTCAGCAGTCCTCTCACTCTGAGCTGTAAAACCCTCAGCAGTCCTCTCTCACTCTCTCAGATGTAAAACCCTCAGCAGTCCTCTCTCACTCTTACAGCAGTCCTCTCTCACTCACAGCAGTCCTCTCTCACTCTCTCAGCTGTAAAACACTCAGCAGTCCTCTCACACTGAGCTGTAAAACACTCAGCAGTCCTCTCTCACTCTCACAGCTATAAAACCCTCAGCAGTCCTCTCTCACTCTCTCAGATGTAAAACCCTCAGCAGTCCTCTCTCACTCTTACAGCAGTCCTCTCTCACTCTCACAGCAGTCCTCTCTCACTCTCACAGCAGTCCTCTCTCACTCTCACAGCGAGAGGAGACTCCCAAGACTCCCCCGAGAGCTGTGTGATCGGCTCAACACAGGCCACAGGGTTTGTATTTATTGACCTGCGGAGGCGAGGTGGAAGTCTCATGGAATGGAAATTTCATAAAGACCTCCCTCCTCTTTTCTTATCTCTCTCTTTGGCACGTCACTCGCTCACGGCTCGCGGCTCACGGCTCACGGCTCACAGCTCACGGCTCACAGCTCTCAGCTGACCTTGGGGACAGACAGACGCATGCGAGACCCAATGCAAAAACATCAGGGAGCAACTCCACTTGCCTACGCCCAAGGTGACCAGAACACATTGAGCAATATGAGCAGGTGATTTAGTGGTGGCCATTTACGCGTGCATCAAGGATAACTGCAATATTTATCAGGGTCAACAAAAAGCAGATTACCCTTAAGAATACCCCAGCCAATTTACATAGCCCTGCACAGGCTAGATATATGACAGACTCAAAGCACACCAAGGTTGACTACACGCCAGTATTCAGTAAAGTGAGTTTCACGTTGCATTATAGTTTCCATTAAAAACTGTGATCTGAGAAGTGCTTTTAAGGGTCAAGAAGACTATAGCCACTTGTTTGTCTTTATTCTGATCCATTCGCCAGAGAGTAATACGGCCTAAAGAGACTTCATATCTTAGACAATGATCCAAGTAGATGTCTCTGCTTACTCACTATCATAACATTAACTGATTAGCACTGATTGTAGCTGGCAGAAATGGATAGTCAGTGCACCATTAATAAAGAATTTAGTTGTCATGTTAAAAATGTGCTGTTTTTTATTTGCTATGCTATGCTATAATATGCTATGCTATACTATAGTATACTATGCTATGCTATGCTATGCTATGCTATGCTATATACACTGCATACTGTAACTTTTAGGTTACCCCACAGTGGAATTGACTGTACTTGTCTTATTGGCACTGATACATCTTTGCCATCAAAAGGTACAGTGGAACAAAGGCCATCAGTGTTGCCCTACGTACCCCAGAATTTACCCTAAAACATGCATTTATCAGGGTGAGGAGCAGTAAAACAGTCAGTCCCAGGGCAGCTGTGGCTACTGATGTAGCTTACCACCACCGGTATGACTGTGTATGAATGATTACTGGACTCTGGACTCTGTAAAGCGACTTTGGGTATTTAGAAAAGCGCTGTATAAGATTGAATGATTATTATTATAAACATGGGATGGGCCCAGGAGTCTAACACCTGTCTTATTTTAGAGAACAAGTGCAGGTGTGTGTGGGGGGGGGGGGGGGGGGGGCAGCTCAACCGCTATGAAGTGTTCAGCTCTGCGTCAACAAATGCAGCACTATGACAAATGCAGTCCTATTAATCAAACCCAGAGAGGAATCCAGAAGCAGGCAGTGCTCTCTACAACAGTGCTGGATCAGCTGTCTGTGTTTTTTAATGCCTTGATTATTAAAGTTGCTGCCTGTGCTGTCGACATTTTAAAGCTCCCTAATATATTTATAAAAGAGCCCAGCCCTTTTAGAGCACAGGGAGAGAGAGGCTGAGAGGACCATTGTGCCTGAGCTGTAAAAAAGGCAAATCTGTGTGAGCAATTGGAAACACAGAGATGTCAAATGCGTCTCTGAAAAGTGCTGACATAAAGCCTCATATTCATTGATCAAGTGATTTATATTTCCAGGCAACGAGCAGCCAGAGTGGTTTTGTGCACTGCGTGATGTGATTAAGTTCTTGCCGAACTGAGTCTCTCATGAATTGATAAAGCAACATCGCTTACTCTCCTCAATCAGCGTTTTTATGGCTTTGTGTAGTTCCATAGCTGTCCTGATTACTTGCAACAGTGGATGGGTCAGCTCTCTGGGCCAGAAAGGTCCCTATTAATACATTTTCATTTCAGCAGAGTTCAACCATAGGAGTAATTTGGTACAACTTTATTTGAATGGTCCATCGTGGGCAGTCAATAGTCTATTATAGAGGCTCTTTCACAAATATCCAGCAAGCTTTCAACATGCTTTTCAACTTAGCTTTGAGTGGCTTGACTATCTGTAAAAGCTATTATCTGCTCCTTACCCTTTTAAAATGTTTTTTTTGGTACTGCTCCTTGCCATCAGTGTCAGAGGATGTATTTGGATTATATATTATTTGGAGGGCTATCCAGGTAAACTGGAACTGGAAAAAGAGTTTATGTATTCCTTCTTTGTGGGGATACAAGTCTTAATTTAGTAGGTGAGACTCCCCCTACTTTTCCTGTAATTCCTACTCACATTTTCTGACAGACTCTAACTCCTTACCCTTTGTCCTTGGTGGGACACCTATAATCTGGGGCATCCTAACTCAGAGAGGCTTTTTCCGGACACAAATAGGGCACTGACATACTGGGCAAGGAAGTGCACCGTTTGTCTCAACTCCCTTAAGCCAAATAAAAGACCATCCTTTTGATGTGGTTAGTGTGTTATGTCTCAATCAGTGCTGAACTGGGTTTTTCTTTTTTCTTTTTGCTGTAGTTCTTAATCCATGCGATTTACTGCAGAGCTCTTTGAGGAGGCCTGCGTGAAAACATAATCCGACTAGTTTAGTGCGCAACCGAAATACTATTATAATTGCCTTATTTCGAGGTCTATTACTTTAATGTTCCATCCTGCGTCCTGTGCTGATCTCTCACTTCATTGGCCAGCAGTATGACTTATATTTCTCTTCGCTTTGATTGGTCCCTATAAACAGCTCCACACATTTCTCTGAAATGAAGCTGGGCAAAAAATTATGATGTACATGTTAAGACACCTCACACTTCCTTGCAGTAAAATGGCCGAATTTGATCAAGTGAAGGATGCTGATATATTTCAAAGAGATCTACGGATGGGCACAGGAAAACTACATTTAAAGCTATGCACGCCATACTAGAGCAATCTGGTTCAAAAAAGATTCGCAAGATCAGGATGTTAATAAGAAGAATCAAATATAAGAATCATTATTTCAACATTATCTGCACTGTATATACAAAATCATTGAAAAAATGGTTCCAAGATGTGATTCATATCCTCGTAAGCCCTAGTCATGCACTGGGACGTAGCGGCCAATGAATATATAAGCGACTTGAAAATGTCAAGGATTGGCCGTTGCGAAAAGACAGGCCTGTCCTCATGTACTCATATTCCTTTTAATCTTTCCATTCGCTGCTGTAGCCCCTGACACCCACATTAAAATGACAAATGTGCTCAGATACCCTCAGTGACCTCAGCAAGCCACCTCGCACCACGCTGCGACACGCGGCGACACGCAGCACACTGAACTCAACAGCATCTCTGCAGTGTGGCAAGCCACGTCTCCTTCTTCTCTGGCTTGATAAACGACGGCATGACAGGAAGATAAGCCCTTAATGTACCTGCTCTTTGACTGAGGCCAAGATGGCGGAGGTGGATTCTTTCTCAGAGCCGTCGCCGTTGGAGGCGGACAGAACTGGGCTCAGCAGGGCGGGCTTTTCAGCGTCGGATGGCTGGTCTGGAACTGGCATTACTCCTGCAACCACAGCAAACCAGGGCAAAGTCGGTCACAACAACAACAACAACAACAAAAACAGCGACAACAACTACAGACTGGCTGGCATCACTCCTGAAGCCAACATCAATAACAACATCAACAACTACTACTACAACAACAACAACAACAACCACCACCACCAACACAACAGGCTTGCAGACGTTACCTCTGAAAACAGGGTACATGACGACATACAAAACAATCAGTAACAACGACGACCTAATACACATGATTTTATTCCACAAGTAGGCCCATGATATCACACAGCAGGCCAGTGAGTAGGGAGAAGGTACTCCTCCTCCACGCGTTTCCCATTTCACCTGATTCAATTGGTCTCAAGGCGCTCCTGAAAATCCACATGCCTGACACAGAACACCGGAGAAGAGACTTCAACCCCTGACTGTAGCAACTCTCCAGCGTGCGCATATACGAGCGAAAAAAAAGGAACCCAAGGCAACCTGAGGGAAATCAAGGACAAATACTGCCCAAGGACTATCTGTATTGATTACAAACAAACTCCGAGAAATAACCGGGCCATTACTTCTCCACTGCCTGGGGCGCGTCATGCAGATAATGACAGATGAAACCGAAGGACAGTCTCAGGACACTCAGTCATACTCATAGGCTGGGCTGGCAAACCTAACCCACTCACAGGCCCCTTTAAAGAAGCAGGACCTGCTATACGTTTGGAGCCAGAGAGTTATTTCCTACCCCAAACCTAATAATGGCTACTTAGACCATCATTCCCAGAGTGTTTATCTCCTGCAGCTCAATGTTGCTTTCTCACTTTAGCATGCCCCGGTTACATAAGCCATAAAAAAGTGACTGGCTGCTTACTGTAACTGGCTGAAACAAACAAACAAACAAACAAACAAACAAACAATAAGGCAGTTATTAGCTATGTACAATATTTAAATATATTAGTAATATAATTATATTTAATATAACCTCAGTTCAGTTTTGTTAACATCCGGTTTCTCAGTCATTATGGCGTTGCAGTAGGTCTGGTCTATGTGAAGTAGACTTAGGTCTGCAGTAAGACTGCCACAGTAATTATAACAATGCAAAAGTACATGCATAGGATGCGTACAGCTCCTGCACTGAGGGCAGGTCTGGTGTTAGGAAGAGTGGCGGGTGAACAAAAGAAACAAATTACACAGGGATGCACAATTACTTCATGAAGAGCCATCGCGGATATGATATTGATTGGTTTACAATACTGCACAAGTGTCAACCAATCAGTTTATGCCATGTGAGGTGTCCTAACTGAATTTCCGGGTCATCTCAGAATAATCCCGTGGCCTTCTTGGAAAACCCCAAGAGAGCTTTAGCCACACGGAGGCAATCTCAGCACAGTCTCAGCAACCATGGAGGAACAGGAAATCATAACTGTGTTGAGATAGGACAGGGGAAAAAAAGTGACAAGCGAGATGACAAATTGCCCAATCAGGCGCGGAGCTTAGAGCGAGGGGCCATCTAGCTGACAGACTCATCTCCGCTGTCAGACCCTCGTCAGACGGCCTTCGCTTGCCACGTGTACTGCCGCGTCGCGCCGCGCTGCCGTGGGAACAGCTCACTGAGCACACTACAGTCATTTCATTATGGGATGGATGCCACAAGCCCTCCACGCCCATGTCATCACAAGAGGCTGGCAGATGGCGGCAACAAACCACAGGAGAGCCTGCTCCAAATGCATGAACGTGAAGGATAGATCAACTTGTGTAAATGATAAAAGAATGAATGAACGAACGAACGAACGAACGAATGAAATTATACCATGTCAATCATTTTGATCAATTATTATTGAAAGAGGACACTTGAGGGTAGAATTAACCTGAGGTTGACATGTCTCTGAAATGTTGCATATGGTGTTAAAATGATCATGGCTGATTTCACGTTAAACAGGCCTTGATCTCTGTCCTTTCTCAAGCCACAACAAAGTCTAAACTCGACTTTAGTCCATGTAGGAGACGACCACAGGAGACGACCCTTCACTCTGTGTCCTCTAGATCAGAAGGTCGATAACACAATTTTGTGGATAAAAACAAGCGGATAATTGTTGCACATGTGAAATTGAGTTCAGTCTTACAGAAGAATGGCTACTTTTATTCCCTGCAGGAGTCAATACGTCAATAGCAAGGCCTCTGTGTTTGTCATCGGTTTGGTAAGAAAAGTTGCGTGGTGCGGTGGGCACACTCCGCATGAGGACAAAAAAAAAAGTGTTGCCCTTGGAAAATACCGATTGAAGTCCTAGCAGATTGCAACTCACAGTCAAGAGAACATCAGGGTGTTTCTCCTCCAAAACGTACAGGCTTACAGGCCAACACTGACATTGCGTCCCAGGCGATAGCTTTATGTCACTACTGAGGAGAGGGGAGAGGTTACCAATATAACAATGTTAAACACAACAGCCACAACGTGTCGCATATTAACAGCTAATTCTCATTAATGAGACTGACTAGGCTTACATTTTAACAAACCTTCATGCAAACGAGGATCCCTTGAAATCTCATTAAAATGTAATGCGCTGTTTATCACGCTCGGATAATTATTTGTGAAACACAAAGGATGTGTTTCAGAGTTTCCCTGTTGTCTGAGAATATTTATCAGTCTTTGCCTTTGTGACCTTGCTTTGTTGACGTGAAAACTGAGATTCTCCACTGGCTTGCTATGGACAAACGACTAAATGCCAGGGTCTTTGTTTAATATATAATAGCCATCAGGACATGGGGGATCTGATTGAGTTATAATTATCGGAAAAGGTCAATAAACATGGACACAACAGTTTGACGAATTGATCTCCAAGAGGTTGTGACAAAGAACACATTAATTAAGAAATCACGAGGGAGATTTTTTCCTGTTTTAAATGACAAGAGCCCCTGTCAGTGTCCACTGTGGTGGCTCGGAGACGTTAATCAGATGTTTTTGAACTTCAGAACTTCCCCTGGTATTTCAGGATATTACACCCGTGGCTCACCCGTCTCACCCGTGCACTTCTGGGAAAAGCCACCACTGTTCTAATTGGATAGAGAAGAGAGCCAAACAGCACTTTGGCTGCCAACAGAACAGTTTGTAACCACGCTAAAAACAATGAGGGCACCCTGCGTGTGTGGCAAAGCCTGTGCCCCCTGGACCCTGGCAGCGCGCACCGCTGGAGAAGAGGAGACACCCATGGAGATGTGCGGGGGCGTAGAGAGACTGTGTCTGACTGTTGGGGGATCTGAACTGATGGAGGCTCAGAGGTGTGAGATAGCTGATTAAAACCGAGGCTTGGATGAGGATGCCTCGTTACCACGGCACCAAGAAGACTGCGGCCCCCCCCCCCCCCCCCGATCTCTAATTCTCCCCATCAAAGAGGAAGAGAGAGAGCCTTCAAACCCAGAGGATGCGGTAGGGAGGGTCTGATGGCCTTGGATCTGACAGATCTGCTCCAAACCAGGGCCTTGACTTGTGTCAGACTCTGCTTTAGTTACAAACACAAGTTTCCAAAAGATGTATGTAAAAAATATCCGGGTGTACAGGTGATGCAGTGATGCAGTGCGTCAGAGTTCCCTCAGTACAGTGTGTTCCTCGAGAACCACACAAAGAAGGAAGTCAGAGGACTGTCTGTTTGTTAGTGCTACTGTGGGGGACATGACAGGCCTTAGTTCCTAGACAGAGAGATAGAGAGAGAGAAATAGGGAGAGAGAGAGAGAGAGAGAGAGAGAAAGACAGAGAGAGGGGGAGAGAGAATAAATAATAGACGGAGGAAAGCTGTCCGTGTGTTTCACACCACTCCACGGCTGTTGGACATTACGCCCACCTGCGCTGTCCACGGTGTCCTGCAGGCAAATGCCAACTAGATGCCCTCTGACAGCAGCCCCCAGAGGACACAGCAGTTAACACAGTTTCCAAGGTTTCACACTCTCAGTCAAGCAGAAGCTATTCAACAGCTTTGTCTTTTTAAACAGTACAGTATTACCGACCACACCATTAAAGAATATATATATATATATATATATATATATATATATATATATATAGTGCTCTTGTATGGAGGGAGAGTGGTATGTACGCATCATAGAGTAAATACAAATAGGGAGACTTACAGAATTTGACTCTGAATTTACACGGAGTCCACAGTAAGCAACCATGTCACCGTCATTTCTCCTTCATGGGGGCTTAGCATAGAGTCCTATGGGCGATTAGTGGTGGTGTTATGCCTCTCCCTCCTCCTTTCTCTATGTCCTTGGTTTGCATCCATCCCTCTCTCTCTCTCTCTCTCTCTCTCTCGAAAACAGATTTACTTAATTTGGACATTGGTTGCACATGAATGAAATGTGTTAAAATCAACACAGTATTTATTTTTCAGTTTACAAAATGTATTAAGGTCCCTTATACAATAGACACAGCTACTGTAGGTGCCATAGATTTCTTGAATTAACATTGACAAACTTCAACATTATAGTGTTGCAGGTTTGATAAGCAGGTACATACTGAGCGTAATCTTACAGAGGTTGCAACGTCACTGCAACTAGATCATTTCACTCCCATGTCCTAAATTGTTTTGGTATCTGAAAACAACTAACATGAACAAACTTTTTTAACAACACTAATATCCAAGCTTGATTATTGCAATGTTCTTACAAAGGCTGATGGGAATAAGGAAGTGTGGCAGCAAGGACCCCATCTGATCATTTACGTTCCTTGTCGTGAACTTGCTTCATTGTTCTATGCTTACCTTACATAAGATTGATTTGGATAAGGTGATAACTGTGTCCAAATTAGTTGGTTCAACCCAATAATAACATGTTCAAAGAGACACAAGACTAGTTTGTACTGTGTTCAATCAGAAACCCATCATTTTTTCCAGTGCACATGCATCTCCTCACTCTTTCTTTCGATCTCTCTCCCTCCGTAGCTGTCTACATACACACATCTCTCTCTCTCTCTCTCTCTGCTTCTTTCCCCCTTTCTCTGCTACTGCCAGCGTGTCTGTCCGGTTATTGAGTGACACCCACCCACCCCCCCCACACACACACACACACTGTGAAAGTCACCAGTGAGCAGGGCAAGGAAACTCTGGCATCTACTTTCCACACTCAATGTCAATTCCAGCCCGGAGTTAATGCAGCAGGATGTAAACAAACAAACAAACAAACAAACAAACAAACAAACATGTCTGATAGAGAGAGAGAATAAAGGGTCAGAGGAACATAAGAGGGAGAAGTAGCGAGAAAGACAGAAAAAAAGAGACAGGTGAAAGACAAACACAAAGAGAGGGAAAAAGCAAAAGAGACAGAAACAAACAAAGAGAAAGAGAGAGAGCCAGAGAGAGAGAGAAAGAGAGGAAAATGGACAAAGGGACAGACTAAAATAGCAGAGAATCAGAGTTTTCAGATTAAATGAAGTAAAACGAAAAAAAAAAATCTCTTGTCATATATGATAAACTAGTCATCTTTACGGGCTAACATTCTGCCAGGACTCCTGTGTTGAGGTGTGGAGGCTTTAGCCCGAGCTGTAATTGCTGCACTGTTTGACATGAAGCATATCTTTGGGCGCTGACTGCAGAGCCCTGCGCTGGCTGGCTATGCAGCTGACATTTCATTTCTCCAGCTGAGATAAGACATGAAAGCTCTGACAGAGCCAGGCTCCCCGTCTGGAGAATAGACTAGACATTTACAGAATCCTAAAACCCCCAAAAACGTAAATACTGAGCAGCCCCCTGCCCCCCAAAAAATAGAGAAGCTAGAAAGAAATTGTTCCCAAAAAAGATGTGTCCACGCAGGTCTATTCATCGTGGCATTTAGGTGCTTGGACTGGGATAAGTATAACATCTTGACAGATGGGGAATTTGAGCCCTTGACAGCGAGTCTTCATTTTGTGTTGTTTCAGGACAATCCCTTACCTGTCTGTCTGCACGCCTGTGGTTGGAACGAGTGCATAAGTCTGGTGTGTGTTAGCGCAAACCGCCAGGGGAACCCCCCCTGTCAGAACAGCCTCTCCATATCGCACCCCTCTAAATGTTTCTGCAGTCACGGTGCTAGCTTCCTCCAGTCCTGGCAGAGCTGGTTATCTCCATAACCGTGACACTGCGATTCCCGGTGACACATCCTCCTCCTCCATGTCCACCTCCTTGTTTCTGCTCTGCCTCGCTCCGGTGTTGGTGGGGAGGTTGACGTTGTCAACAGGAGCGGGTGGAGGGTTGGGGAGGGACAGAGGTGTGGGAGAGGTGAGTGGAGAGGTGCCCGCCAACTTGCCTCAGGTGTGTGTCAGGGGGCATCACACACACACACACACACACACGCACTGGCACCTTCATGGAAGTGCATGGGCCCGAGAAGCACAGCTGTCTGACTCAACCTAGAGTTGCTTGGCCTCACACTCGCTCACACTCTCACTCTCACTCAAGCTCACACTCAAGCTCACACTCAAGCTCACTCTCTCCTTCCCCCCGCATCCTCAACAATTTCGGGTTCGGCTTGGGAAAGAAAGAAAAAAACTTTCTTACCTTGGATCCTTTCATGCACTGAACCATTTGAGAAGCAGCTATTCATCTAGTCGATACGCTTACGGTGACACACTTCATTTCTCATTTCTTAACTTAACAGCCCTCTCTTCAGCCTGGACCAGGCCAACCCTGAGAGGCCTGTGGCTACATTTGAAGTGTGAGGGAGACGGGAGGCTGTCATTGTAAAAAGAGTCACTCCACAGGCACAAAACACGACCTGTGTAGTTATGTTGATCATCATAGCAGGAGGGCAAAGGGGGATAAGCACTCTAAGGAGGTCAAACCACGCAGCGGGGCAGACGATTCTGCTCAGCAGTGCCATTTCCTGGTTTAACAACTGATCCAAATTAACCAACCTAGCTCAATAAACACCAGAAGTGTGGGGAGACATTAGAGATTCTGTAAAGCTAGAGTAAAACAGGGCATTCTTCTTTGTCCAGCTGTTCTTTTGGCCTGGCCTCTTCTGCATTTCTCAAAGCTGAGGTAAAAACGCCACACGACGCCACAACATATAACACCTCAGTGCTGTTTTCCATCAGAGCCGAAACCCTGCTTCTTTTGTAATTGTTTTGCCATTATCCTGCCCTGTCAGATTAATGCGGAACACTCTGATTTGAAGGTACAAATTGAAATCTAATCTCCTCAGTTATTAATGTCACTCCGCAGGAAGGAGAAAGATTTCCCTTATTTTCCCCTTTTGTGGCTCCTACCCAGAAGACACACACACCAGCCCCCTCAGTAAGACCTGCAGAAAGTGTGTTTTGTCGTACCGCTTGATATGTGTGTATGTATATAAAATATATATATATATATACAGTATATAAATGATATGTATATAAAAACAGCGTGTTAATGCA
Organism: Clupea harengus; assembly: GCF_900700415.2. NCBI lineage: Eukaryota > Metazoa > Chordata > Actinopteri > Clupeiformes > Clupeidae > Clupea > Clupea harengus. The sequence continues at coordinate 6,056,259 of NC_045168.1, forward strand.
TTTAATGAAAATGCGTGCAGTTATAATCACGTCACGGTACTGTGGCGGAAAAATATTTAGAAAGAGCAATCATGTTTTCATGAAATGCTTGTCAACGTGCATGTGCACGAGACTTGACCTTAGGGGTGAGGCGAGAGGATGCGCCGGGTGGGGAAACCTTATGAGTATTTTAGCTGTTAATACAACTGCTTTAGCGGTGACTGGTGGATGCATATGATAGCCACATTGTTATGCTTACCTGCAAATAGGGTCCATTAGATGCTTTCACAGCTTGACACTGCGTCAACAGCACCAAATGGACTACAGTTTGTTCCCAAAATAATTTGGAGTTAAAAAAGTAGTGTTAAGGATAAAATGTCAATCTAATTAACGTTGAATACCATAGTTACCTGAGACAAACCTGAAATGCTGTTGCAGTACATTTAAGAGCATTATTTCACATCACCACACCCACACATATCCTATCCGAGGAAGGATTAAAAGTAAACTACTAAGAAAACCTGGGTTTCCATCTTAAAACTTTTATTTTCATAGAAAATAGAGCTGACCTCTCCTGCTCCCACAAGTCACACTGCATTGAGTATCAGAATGTCTGCATGTCATCACATGAGATGGAAGCTATATACTGTACATTCATTTCAGTACCTAGCTCTGAAGTTGCACATGTATTCCATTAGACAAATGGAGTGTGATCACGTTACGTACAGTATGTTTCAACATTTGACATGCTAGGTCAATATAAATTCTCCAGAATGGATGCGTTTGTGGGATAAGGTATATTGATCTCCACAAAAATAGCTCGTCATGGAATCATGAAAAAAGTGAGAAAAACAATGACACTTTCTTTTTTTACAGGCTCAGAATCACAAACTCTGATTAACACAGTCAGTTTGAAGGGAGTTGGCGTGGGTATTTTAAAATGCCTGACAAGCTACAATTATGTGTCGATGAATTTAATTGTTTTGAACAGAAGAAGCTCCACGGTTTATTCTTTGGAAAAGTGCTCCTGGCGCACACTGTCCAGAACCCCTGCCGATATTGCCATCTTCTTAGATTGGACTCTCATCTGACACGTTCAGTTTAAAGGGATTGCTTGGCAATGCTATTGGCTCTTCCCACTTAGTGTCTTTGACCACACCTTCAACTCTCTCTGTGAAGTGCTTGTTTTTGTGCAACTATGTGCATTCATTTACAGTTTCCGGCAGCCGTTTTCACTCTCAAACTAGGGCCCGTTGACATTCATCCAAACACCTAGTGAGAAGGTGAGGTGGAGACAGGACCACGATACCGAGATATTCATGCCAGATCAGAGCGAGAATCATTGCAGCATAAACTTCCATTGCGGTATGAGCTTTTTCATGATTCAAGGCCAGCTCAAAGCACTCAACTCTCCGACAGGCAAACTTTTTTACTTTTGTATTCTTCTTTTGTAATATTTAAAGCAGTTTCTAAAAAGTATGTGGACAAAATAGGTGCCCAAAAATATTTGCCTGCAGGGAACAACAACTAAGTGAGACGCGACTTAGCAAAAAACATCTTTTTGAGGAATGTGTCCTCGTCACGATGAATGCAGGCTCCCGGGTACAAAAAAAGAATGTCAACACTTCAATTCAGCAAGGGTTTGCATTTATGGACAGCGTCTGAGGCGCTGCTGAGCACTTGGCAAGGCTAGGTGCTGAATTTTTTTTTTTTTTTTTTAAATACACTTTAACAGGCATACATTTCACAACCCTCGGGTTGCTTTTAGCTCCAAATATCATGTTTCATGCAGAATCCATCTGTCATGAATTATAATCCAATCATGGACGTAATCAGCTCAATACAATAAATTAGACTGAATACGGCATTGCGTCTTTAGCTGCAAGTCCAATCAGGAATGATTTGAAGTCTCCTTCTGTCCTAAACAGCTCCATTATTGCTATGTCACCCCTTGTTGCCCCTGCAGATCATACGGTGACAGTGTAAGTATTTGACCATCGTAATTCAAAAGCAAATATTTATGGAATTATCTTTTCTGATTACATTTCACATCTTTCACGGAATTAAATTTTCTTCTTTTTTTTTTTCTTCATTTCCCTCCAAACCATGTCACTGAATACAAATCACACCCCAGCCTTTTCTGTTAGCCAGAGTATCGACTTTACATGGCGTTCCTCTTCCCGGCTACAAAATGAGCACATTCAATTGGCTAAGGAAAAGGCTAAGCAGACCTACATGAAATGATGATGCCAAAGTGTGTGTTTGTGTGTGTGTGTGCATGTGTTTGTGTGTGTGTGTGTGTGTGCGCGTTTGTGTGTGTTTGCATGTGTGTGTGTGTGTGTGTGTGTGTGTGTGTGTGTGTGTGTGTGTGTGTTTGCGTGCGCATGTGTTTGTGTAGGGTGTCTTGGATTACTTCTTCGGTTCTGAAAATTCTGCTTAAAAGCCCAGCAAACATCAGCGTCTGCCGTGATTGATAGCACCAATTTACTCCCACCTAATGTGTGATATTAAACTTTGAATAATGAATATAACTCACTCGCAGGGATAGTCCTGGCCCATAGACAGAAGAGTCATCTCTGACAGAAGAAAAAAAAACCTCACACAATAATTTGCAACTTCAACATAAAATGTGCCGCACAGAATTGAATTCCACCCTACGCCCACCCCCTCATTTAAATCCTGCTGTACGATGAATATATCACCAGCCTACTGCATAGTCTGCAGCAGCACAGATATACAATGTACAAATAAACTGTAAACCTAGCCTGCTCTTCAAACAAATAAACTGTAAACCTAACATGCTCTTTTGGATCTTTATGCCCTGTGTGAATTAGCCAGACAACAATTCAAGGCTACTGTCAGGTTCTGTATATAACTCAAGGGGGGGGGGGGGGGGGGGGGGGGGGGGGGGGATGGGACTGGGGAAAGGAATTGGGTAATCTTTCACATCCAAGATACCTAAAGCTGCTTTATTTAATTTCAGTAGTAATAAACCAACAATGAAAAATACTGAAAGTGAAATTCATTGTTTGTTTATGTAAACCTTCGTATTAACATTTACACTTAGAATCTGATCATTAACATTATCAAATTCATTAGTTAACATGTACAAACCATTATTTTCATTTGAGTGTTGTGGATAATGTAGCTCGTTGACATTAACTGATAGCTAATTAAAGATAGTAAAAGCACATCAATGCTAATGTAAATTCGCCATTGTATGGGTTGAAAATGCCTCAACACGCCATCTACTGTTTAAAATCATCCTGAACCTTGCAAGGCCAATGTTGACGTAGAGTCAACCGCTTCACACATCTCTACGTCATTATATTCATAGACTCTCTGTCTAGTAAACTCTAGATATAATGAATAGTAATACTCTCTATATATAAATAATAGTAATTATCTCTCTCTATATATATGTATATATATATAAAATATGGTGATTAAAATCTCTAAATTGTCTTGAACAGACACACACACATATCCACACAGTTTCAGTGAGGCTTAGTATGTAAGCTCTCGAGTCAGACTCAAATGTATTATCAGATGCACCTATACACTCATTATGACTAACATCAAGCTAATTAATGTAATATTGTATGCATGAGCAGGTTTACACCATCATGCAACACACCGGGTTAAACGGACCAGAGTTCAAGTCACAGATTGTAGTATGATACAGCAGAACGCATACTCATTAACCCATGGCGCATAACCCGTAGTTTTAGATCGACCCCAAATTCATTAAAGTCCTGTTCTGTTGTGATGTGTTTATACGGTGAAATTAAATATAATACCAATCCATCTGTATTTGCTTTAATCACGATCAAGAATTAATTCAGCCTCATTCTTCAACTGGAAATGGCACATTTTTATTCAACATTTTATTCCAGAACTTCCATATGAAAGTGCCAAAGCATTCACCAGCCTCTGTCATGTACATGGCAGACTCAACGAAGAGCACCAGTAGTCTCTGCTCTCTGCAAAGGGGGACAATTCAATAGAGCCCATCACATTCAAGCCTTATCTCAGCTGATAAGTCAGCGTGACTTTTATCAGACCACGCACATACACCAGCTTTCTTTAGCCCGTGCTTCTCACCCATTTAATTCCCAATGGATATACATGAAGGGATCACTATCATCCATGTTTTCGCCAAGAAAACAATCAATGTTCAAGCAACATTGGAATGCGAGGGTACCACTGGCTCGCCCCCTCCCCCGAAAGCCTGTAATTTCATTACGTGGTCAGCATGAGGCCACGACACCCCAGGATTCATAACAAAAAAAAAGCCTATTATCTTTGTCTTTTCGCAGAGATGCATGTCCCCCACATGACTCGCATTGCACCATCTGCAAGGCCTCACGTGAGGCTGTTCATCATCACAGGGGGAGTCAGAAGAGCGTGACGTGTGTGTGATAGCCTGTGTCGGATAATCGGCTGCAGACGGCTATCGTGTAATAACCCATGAACGTGCTTGTTGAGGAGGTGAAGGAACAAGGTTTTTGACATGAGGGCAGAGTGACTGTGACCTCCTCGCGGAGGAAGGGTGCTACACCACGTGAAAGTGTCACAGAAGATTACGGCAAATAGAGAGTCCCTTCCTCTCCTTCACTCCACTGGTAAAGCAAGATATTTATAACACCAAGATCATGGATTTGATACCCAGGGGGCACTGTCCATAAAAACATATCTGTGCAATGCTTTAAGTCACTTTGGGGAAAAACATCTACTGAACCATAAACCACTGAATGTAAACACTGGCCTTCCACTGACCTACATTACTGCCCATATAGAAAAAGTCTGTCAAATTGACATACGTTCATTTTATATAGTATAGATAACAGTGTGTTAACACACATAATTATGGGCCCTTTCATATACAGTAACATAGGAAAAATCTGTTTTATATATGGTGCTGCTAAAAAATGTGTTACACTTGTACATACTCATAATAACAGCCTTGTTTATTTAATAGCCACACCTCGTATATGACCTACCTTGCATGTTGAAGGGCGTCATGCCATTTTAGTATGAAATGTATACATGACAAGTGTGCTATGGGTGAAGCACTGGGCATACTCCTGTGACTTCATCAGGCAGAAAAAAAATGAGGTTTTGAATGTCAACCCAACTTGAAAAAGTACTAAAAGGTCTTGCAGAATGTCACACCCATCATTCACTGGTCCAATCACGCAGACACATACAGCAGTGCCTAATAAAGATACAAACACGTATATAAACATGGTAATCACAGCTAAGATCAATAAGCGTGTCAGGCAATGTCCAGAGCATGTTATTAGCCCTTAGTGAGAGGAAAGCTCTCCTACTTCAATCATTCTGTATAGTGTACTTCCCTTCCACTAAGTGATCTTAAGCGGCACTAATTAGCCAGTGGAAGAAGAGAGCGCGAGTTGCTAAATGAACTCCCACATTCCCTGGCACATTATGGTCCATCATTCTACAACATGACGCCTTTCCATCTTGCGAGGTGCACCGAGTTCTTAATTGTGAAATCTGGTGGAATAAGTGGCATCAAAACACCCCCACTCTCTTCAGTAGCATGCCTTAGCCACATTCTCTAGAGATTCTTCCTCCTCCCTTGCAAAGAATACTTCGGGAGAGAGGGAGAGGTCGTTTTTAAGGTCTCCTTTAAAACCTGTCCTTTCTCTAGTAATCCCAGTGGAATGGATTGATCCTACCTTTGCCCCTTGCTGGGCATATATATACACACAATATATACGTATATATACAAAACACATACTCACACACACGCATCTCTTCCATCTCTCTCTCCCAGAATTGGTGACATACCAAAGTGCTGGGTTGTCCTTTAGAATAACAGAAAAAAAAGAAACTTTCTTTCTGAATTCTAATCCAGTGACTCAACAGAAAACATCCTGGCTGACAATTGCCCTGTCAGACCCTGGAACGCCTGAAACCCCCCACGCTGAGGCAACATGGTACAGACACGCTGAGACATTGTGTGTGCACTGTGGACACCCATTTGGCTGTTGTGTTCAGGGTTAAGACCATCTGGGCTGGGAGGAAGAGATGACCTGGAACACGGAGATGAATTTGTATAAAACAATTAACATAATGTGGCTTACTTGGGACTCACGGTCGTAAGCATCATGTAGTGATAGTGTAACTCACAAACTGTTTGGTTGAGTTAAAATTGAGTTAAGTTAGGAAACATATATGAATTGTAGCCATGGTACTGCTAATACAGAATAGCCTTAGATGAGTATTCATTAACTCATTTTGAATCTTAGCTCCTAACAGGTAACTTGAATGTCCTTATAGGGGGGCAAGTTTTACAAATAACCATGTCGTTTACTATGACTGTGTACCGCTTTCTTTGTTTTGACTGGTTTGAAATTTCCTGGTGAGGTGTGAAGGACAAAACAAGTCTCATATTGTCTCCTCACTGTGTTGTCACCATTACTGGCTACACCTGTGTAATTTGCACCTGTTTGTAATGCAATGTGAGGCCTGTGATCCATCCTTGGCGGTGATCTGCTAATGTGTCCCCGTAATTACCCCATGGCAATTCCTATCCCCACAGACGTGCTCACACACACTCAGGACACTCAATATGGCATCACTAATGTGATCCTCTACTGCTAATAGTAAGTATAGAAGTTATAAATACCTGCAGCAGACTGTGAAAAGCTGTTTCACGTTGCTAAAAGCAGTCACTGTGTGTGTGTGTGTGTGTGAGAGAGAGAAAGAGAGTATGTATTTTTAGTAGAAAAGAGAGTAAGAGAGTATGTGTAAAAGAGTATATTTGCATGTGTGTGTACGTGTGCATGTGTGTACGTGTGTGCATGTGTGTACGTGTGTGTGCATGTGTGTACGCTTGTGTGTGCTTGTGTGTGTATGTGTGTGTGCGTGTGTACGTGTGCGTGCATGTGTGTGTGTGTCTGTCAACTGTATGTGTGTGCACAATGTGAATGAAGACTGAATATTCAGTGGGGTCCTGAGGGAACTCAATCTATTGGTCCTCTGCTACGACAAACAGGGACGAGGTCCTGTATTCTCTACAAGGTCGACCTGATTCCTGCACTGAAAGAAGGCGTCGCACCAAAGGACCACATCTCCGATGCTCTGTCCTATTCTTCTGCTTATCACGGCCTGAACACACTCCTTTAGACAAAAGCCAAGTCGAGGCCGAGGCAAGGCTCTCGTTCTGTTCCCGTGTCCGACAGTAATAACTTTAGTAGTAATCGGCATATGCTGACAGCATTGTTGCACCATGGTGACAACAATGGGGGCTTCTTTTCACAGGGGAGAAAATAGCTTTCCGATGAACAATTGACAGTCAAGTCAAGGAGAAGTAAGTCTGGTCTCGCTACATTAGGGCTGAGTAATATGTCTTAAAATAAATATCATGATAATATCACAGGTTTATGTTAGAGACGATAAATCCACAATGATTTATCTTGTACCGGAAAGGTTCAACATAGCACTTAACTAAATGCTTTTGGGAAACTGAGCATTTGTGGCAAATACAATTATCTTTAAAGGATTAAGAGGTCAACATTACTGTGAAATTTATAATGTAGGAGCTTCTATTTTTTATGTGTAAATTTTCATATGAGGAGCACATTTATTGTTTTATATTTAAAACATATTTAGTGAAACGTGATTGGATAAAGTTGGGCCTTGTCATCATCATTTTCAAAAGGTTCCGCGTTGTGACACCTCCATCTCCCAGATTATGCCTATTAGGGGACAGAGGCCAAATACATAACATATCAAGCGCAGCATTTTCTGTAATCATGCCAGGGATTATAACGGCTGCCAGGACTATACTGAAACTGTGGAAAACACCCAAACCTCCTGAAATGAAAGAGTGGGTAATCATTATGATAAAAACAGCTTCATACGAACTTATGCTCAACAGGGTGGACAATAGAAATAAGAACAGAGCACCAATTTGGGTCTCGTTCTGGGCTCACATTACACTTCCTGATGAGCATGCAGCTTGAACACCTTCCTCTGAGTGTACCCAACATCAAAACATTTTATTCGGATATTATTCCTAGTTATGTAACTATCAACATGTCCTTTACACAAATGGTCTTATTTGTACTGTATTTTTATTTCATTTTTGTTTTGCTATGTCACCGATGTTACATGTAATGTGCATAATAAGAAATGTCTCACAATGTATAATGTATAATGTTGTACTGTCAAACACCAACGCCTAAATAAAAACTTGAATTACAAAAGGTTCCGTGTTTGCCTGTCTATCTACACAGCGACATAACTGTTGCTCTTACAAAAGATTCCACTCTAGAACCTGTTTTCAAAAGTTTGCATTTTCAGGACGTTGTTGTTGTGTGGACGAACGGCCAAAACGCAAGACATTTTTTTTTCATTGTTGTAGTGTGGACGGCCCCAAGAAAAGCTGTCTGAAGCCTCTCTCTTCTTATGTCTCTCTCATCTATCTTTTTTCTCTCATCTATCTGTCTCTCTCTCCTCTATCTGTCAATATCTATATATCTATGTCTATGTATCCAGAAAGTGATAGTATACTGTAAGACTCCATCCATCCATCCATCCATCCATCCATCCATCCATCCCTCCCTCTGTCTACAGTATGTATTCTATAGGTCTGAGTGAGAGACTGAAAGCAAGAGAATAAAGAGATGACATAATGCATAGCAACATATTTATATGAATTAAAAATAAAGAACTTTTACATTTAAAACATATTTAGTGAATTAAAAATAAACAACTTTTATATGTAAAACACAACCTTTATTTAGTGAACTATAAATAAACAAATCGCTGTTTGGTGATCCCCACCCCCTTCCCAATTCCATCACCTCACATCAGTATAAAGCTGAGCTGCCAGCTGATGACATCATCGGGGTGTAAACCCTAGCAGCGCTCTGCGCTTCATTTTCTGCTGTGCCAAATCAGGCATCACAGATAAGTAGGTTACTAGATGAAGGTATGCAGACTAGTCAGGCATCCCAGATAAGTAGGTTACTAGATGAAGGTATGCAGACTAGTCAGGCATCCCAGATAAGTAGGTTACTAGATGAAGGTATGCAGACTAGTCAGGCATCCCAGATAAGTAGGTTACTAGATGAAGGTATGCAGACTAATCAGGCATCACAGATAAGAAAGTTACTAGATGAAGGTATGCAAACTTTGGGCTTCCTTTGGAATCACAATCAAAGACACTTGACCATCCATGGATGTTTAGCGTAATAGCATCTTAAGCCCAATGTGCTTTAAATGTGCTTTCAATTGACCTCCAACTGAGCATGTACTGGTATCCCTTGTTCTAGATTCTCATACAGTACGTAGGTAGCTCACAATAGGTTTGAGATTTTTAAGACTGGTGTATGAAAGCGCCCCTCATGGCATACTGTAACACCACTCATTCTTACAAGGTCATTTTTATGTGAGGATTCTTGGTACAGAGGTTGTAGAAAACTGGAGGTAAATTAGGCTACATCTTAATGTCACAGCATTTGTATTGACCTAAATATCACAGTGAATCTCATATTCTTTTTATACCCAAAGAAACCTTCAGTAGAGTAAATGCTGCCATTTTGTTGGCATTGCGCCGTTGGTTTTAATGCATTGCATATCCTCCTGTAAAACACATAGGAACAGAATACAGGCCTACTGTTTCCCAGACAGACACAGGGGAGTTTACAATATCAACTCTGTTAACAGAGTCTTCAATGAAGACTCATGAAGTTCAAGATCAGTAAAAGATACGAAAAGAAAAACAACAAAAGGTTGAGTCTCCTGTCAATAAAGTTGTGGAGGAAACCTTCCAGCAAGAGTGTTCAAAGATTTTTCTACTCAAATGTATGTCATGACAACATTCTGATCCTACAAAACAGCAACAGATACACATAAATCTTACAAAGCTGTACAGAGATCCATCAGCTCAGTAATGCAATATGCTGTACGTGGAGAAGAAAATCCAAGCATTCTGAATTTAAAATCTCTGACCATCACCTTTAATGGTACTTATGGTACCCAAAAAAATAACAAGAAGCATGCTAAGCACATTACACAGCAAGCTGAGAACCTCAATCACCAGGCACTGATGTGCGATCAGTGCAGCAACTCCTACAGCATACACCTAGAGGTGTATTTTCAACTGAGGATATCGCTTTTCACCATCTTCCACCCATCACCTAACATATCATCTTCTCATCTAGAGGTTAATTAGGCCAAAATTAGCCTGTTCTGGGGAGGACCCCACATTATGTTATGTAGGTTTATGACACTTTTTAGGTGCTCTGAGCCATAAACCAAGCACTGAGATCATGCATCAAACGTTCAATTAAACACAGAATTGCCAGTGTAAATATTGAGATGATGTAATGAATTAATCAGGTGTGTCCTACACTGAGGAGCTAGATATGCTGCCAGCCGCCCCAGTGTCTTCTACTGCCTCCATTAGCTAAGATCTATTAGAACTCCATTAGATGCTATTGGGAAAGCCCCGACCAGGAGTCAACAGCACAGAATAGTACATGGCTCTATCACTTCTAGATAATGATTTAGGCACCACATGCAAAACCATTTTGTTTTGTTTTTGTTTCCCTTAACGACGTCTCCACTCCTGACACCCCCCAAAAAATGTAGGTGCTCTCAAGACATGCTCGCATATATTGAAATTTCCCTACTCAGAAACGTATAGTCGTTTTCTTTCTTCAGTAATAGCGTAGAACCTTTGATTCAAACTGCAAACACCGCTTCACTCCTCAAAGCCTGAAACTTGTAATTACGTTCTTGATCTAAACAGCGGTCTGTAAATAAGCTAATTCGGCTCTAAATAAGTCAGGAGATGTCATGCCTCATGCTCTGCTGAAGGTCTTCGGCAGCACAGTCTCTGCACAGATAACAGAGAACAGCAAAGTCAAATCAAAGAAGCAGAAGCAAGCATCATGAAATGGGTACATGAAATATTAAGACATTGCACAAATCCACTAATATACGCTTTCATATTGGAGGCTGTTAACTCTGCCAATTAAATTTGACATTAAGCTTTTTACAACTTTAAAGCTTTCTAAAACTGGGTTTAAATGAGGATAACCTCTTGGCACAAGGAACTAAACATCTTTTCCTGTGTATGACTAAAATTTAAAAAGACCATGCCTGGCAACTTTTCCCTCTCCTTCTCCTTCTAACCTCTTCCTCTTTATATATATTACATTGTACTATGCCACTGATACTGATGAAGTGGCCATATTACTTGTCCTTCTCTTTGGGCGCCTAAGGTGACCGAGGGTCTCTCCCACCCCCAACCTCTTCCCTTACCCTAAACTATGTTTGTATGCAATTCCTACCCTTTCCTAACGTGGGTTGGTACGCCCGAGGAGGATCATCCCCCACCCCCGACCCCACCCCTTACCCTGAATAGCCTGTGGAACGCCATAATATATTGAATGTGATGTTTAAATAATTGGCAGTGCATCATTTATGTATTTATTTATTGTGTGCATGCATGACTGATTGTCTGATATACTGTTTCTAACCTGTCTCTGATCTCTCCCATATAGTAGGACCTGTACCTGCAAATGCTGATGGCTGTGATCACATTGTTTCTCAGCACCATACCCTATAATTACATACTCCTACTCTAGGCTATACATACCGTATGCCAGCATTATCCATAATATAAATAAATGCCATCATTGACATAGTGTTCTGCTTCATTGCACTGCTTATTATTATATAATAGTATTAATAGTATTATATATAATAGTAACCTTATGAGGTCACTATATACCCACTACTGTTCTACAACTAATACTTTGAATGCTGGCTTTTTCCATTTCTAACCACTAATAATTCTGTATATTTCATGTATATACTTTATTTAATCCTATCCAGTATTGTGTCCTGAAATCATATATATACAGTATATATCATGTACAGTATATATGCTGCATGTGTGCTAATATGTTTTATCCTCTGATACGTGTATGAATACATCTGATTGCTTCTGATTCTCTCTTCTCTTTCTCTCCTCCCTTCTAGCCCCCCCCCCCCCCCGCGTTTCTACCTGTTAAAAAGGGAGTGTTCCCTTTCCCCTGTCACCTTAGTGCTTGCTCTAGAGGGTCCATGCTTGGCCTCTGAAAAGCGCCTAGAGACAATTTAAATTGTTAGTGGCGCTACATAAATCAAATGTAATTGAACTCTTAGGACAATTAGTCATCGTTTTCACAAAGGTGGCCTATTTATGAAGACAGCCGCTAAAGTGGACAGGTAGCATTCCTGTGACGGATGATATACCATGACACCACATTCCAGAGAAAGGGAAGGCAGCTACCTTTCTCTCAAGGAATCACCTGCAGCTCAGTACAGAACTAGGCAAACGCCCTCAGGTCCTGTGCTTACGAACGCTGGCCCCACCTAAAGCCACACGCCATAAATAATTCATGCTCTGGAAATTATGATCATTGGCTCCTAAGCGGCCTGCCTTCTTTGAAACACAATTAGCCTTTGGAGACCTTGATAGCCAAAATAATTATTAAATCTGCTATGCAGGACTGGCGACAGGCGCAAACAGATCAGTGGCAACACATGCACTGTTCACTCTGGACCTTATTGGTATGCTAATGCTTTGGGTTTTAGCTGAAACGTACCATTTTAATAATGGATGATAATTACATCACGGCTCAAAATGTGCTTTTAGTTTTCATTTTTTCAGTGGTGTTGGAACAGCTGCCTAGATGGCCAATCACCTGACCATGAGTTGATTATCCTCCATCAGTGACTGCCTGAAGAACAGGCATGATATCCATCTGTTAATCTTTGCGTTGGGGACACACCGAGTTTCACACACACATATGCGTCGTCTCTCTCCAATCCCAACACATGGTCCACGTCGCCTCCGAGATGAGACTGCCTCCCGAAACGTGTGTGTAGACATGATGACAATGATGTGGAAGTCGATGGAAGGCTGTGCATTGCTGGCACGCTGCCATCCAGATGCCACGTTGGCCGCCACCCAAAGTGTGGCTAAAGCGCTTCATCAAGGCGCTGGTATTAAAACGCAGACAAGTATTACAGCCAATCTGATGAATTTGCACAATGCACAGATTCTGTAAATGAACAGCGCACATGTGAAATCTCCCTCTGACACGGTCTGGTCCCCATTGCCCAGCTGCTAGAGACAGGTGCTAAAAACACACATGCACTGAGTCTGATACCAAGGGAGCGCATCTACGGATAACAATGCCTAACTGTACAATAGGACTATTAGTCTGTTAACATAAATGATTCATCTATAACTAAATGTAAATGAATATACTGTAGCTGTTGGGGTTGCTCAGTTGTGACCAGTGACATCAGTTGCCACTTATCCACTGAATGCAATAGAAGTTTAACACAGAAGACTTACGGGGAATCAGTGTGTGTACTCACAGTACACAAACCTTTGTTCTTCCCTCATTTGGCTGCTGTAGGACCTCTGAACAGTATCACAGGCAAAACATTTTAACGACCCCCATACAACCATCACATTCAGCAGCAAACCACCCCACCAGAATCCATCCATTACACGACTTCTCACAAAACCTCCCTTTGTGATAATGATTTTGGAGGATGAGGATTTTGTTAGGGACATGCCGTGGAAAATCTCTCCTTGTATCTGTTGATCATGAGCAATAAGCGTATCAAAGAGATAAGCATATTTAGCCACAGGTTCTATTCTTGGTGACATATGATAGGTGATAGTCCAGCAGCGATGGTTAGGCTGCATTTAAGATCTCCTTTCAAATGTAATATATGCTAAACATATGCGAAGCCAAAATACATAGGCGCGCCTAGTGAAAATGAAGAAATAACGTCACTCTCAGTGTAGAATAGGGTGACTGGGCGAATGGATTATCATTTTAATTGTTGCGTTACAGACAGAGCATTTTCACACAGATTTGCCCCCATAGACCATTCAGAAGCAATGCATTCACTCTATTTGTATTTCTAGTCTGTCATTTAACTTGACCCAAACCACGCGACTTCACAGCTCTCAGATGTGAACCCAGAGTTTAAAATATGGGCTCCTCTCATCGGATCATTTGATGGCTGTGCAACACTGTTGTCACAAACTGTAGGGATTAAAAGCTTGCATGAGTCTTTTATTCATCGCTATGCCGCCCGATAACAATGAACGCAGACCAAAAGTATTTCCACTTGAATATGCAAGACCGGAGGAGAAATATGGATATCCCTTCTTTTGATGTAGTCTGAAAGAGCTTCTCACCTGGAATTATGTGCAGGTTGAATAAGCATCTATGACACATTAGCTTCCCTAATCTCCTTTCTGGAATATTGTTTATTCGCATATTTGGAAAATATATTCATCCCACCCACTTCGAATTTGGGTCAGCAAACAGTAACAAACTGACTTAACAGCAAGAACGGACTATCACCATGTTGGAGGGATCTTCCCGCCTCTCGCACAGTCAACACATTTGTTGTCAAGACAAGCTAATCAGAAATCGGGTATTTACGTTTTAAAAGTAATCTAACATATTGCTTAGTGAACAGACGTCAATGATGTTGCAACCCAACCTGCTGAACTCTGTAGTAAACCACATGTGTTACCTTGGCACACCTCACAGACTAAAATCATGCCAGTAGTCTATAGATGGGCAACAAACATGCCAGGTGGGATAACATCGGACTCACCAATTAGAATAACGTCCTGGGGAACGATGTTCTCCTAGACACCCTGCCTTCAATCCGTGATTTAGTGAGAAAATAATGGTCTTCTCATTCCCAGGAGCGGCAACGGACGGACGTGAACCATTTGCTGTGTGCTGGCGGAGGGAGGGAGGGAAAGGCGTCCGCTGGATGGATGAAATCGAGCGAGAGGCACAACACAAGACATACACTGCGGTGTGCACTGTGCATGCGAGAAAAAGCGCGAGGCTCTACCCTGGCATGTACCATCCCAGCATTACCCACCAGACACGCGCTCGCATCACCTCAGTCAGCCAGTTCGCCACGCGCTCAACCAAGGGTACAGAGCGACATCTGCTGGTTGTTTAAGGCGACGCACACTGCCAGTCACTCAGTTCCCCAAATATGTGATATAGGCCTCCTACAATTCAGCTGATACCATAGGCGGAGATCCCGGGGGGGACGGGGGGAACGTGTCCCCCCTACCATAAAGTTGTCCCCCCCAACAATCATTGAAAACTAAAAAAATATATATATTTTTTGATTTTTTTTAATAAAAATACGACGACACAAGCGGTGTTAATTATAGACGTAAAAAAAAATAGTTTTTAAGTGTTGAAAAATCATGTTCCCCTATTCCTCAAAGTGGTTTGTTTCACATGCTGTTTCCAATGGGCAGGGCTACCGGCAGCTCCGTGTTTCAGTTAATCAGCCCAGTAGCCTACACGGTCAGATTGTCAGACTGTTTCCTCCTTTGTCCCCTGTCGCTGCCGCTATGATACACGATATGTAAAGAGATTTACCTCATTCTCGAACGCAGTAAGAACATGTAAAGAAGAAGTTTTTTTTCTAAACTCCATTTACGAAGTTCCAATCGATATGCACAAGTATACATAAGCTTATTCATGGATTGGCATGACAACGTGAACGTTTGCCGATAACACACGCATGCCGGTAATTAACACAGTTAAGATAGCTAGCTAAGTCTAGGACAATGTCCTGTCAGGGAAGGTTCATGCTAGTTAATAAATGTAGGTCTACATCTCAGTGCCTCTCCAGATTTGTTAAATTATCTGAAGTTAAATTAATGTCATCTTTTTCTGCGGTCCATGAACTATGTTGATGTGGTAATATGGAGTGACAGTGGCGTAGGAGGTAGAGAAGTCGGATTGTAATCAAAAGGTTTCAAGTTCGATTCCCTGTTGAGCTGTTTTATAACTTATTTTGAGCATCAAGTTCTCTTGAACTTTGGACATTATTTGTCTGTGAATAGATATTTCGTGTTAGTACATTTAATGCTGTTTAGATCATTCTAAAATGACTTCGAATCTCTGTTTGTAAATGTGATAAGAGAATTCGGTATTTAGCAGTTTATGCTAGCTCTCGTGAAAGCAATTTTTTCATGTCCCCCCCCCGGAATTACACTCTGAAATTTGACCATGTATTGTCCCCCCCTACAATGAAATGGGATCTCCGCCCCTGGCTGATACGTCTTGTAATTGAGGGACATTTGTTTAAGAGCAGAAAGCACCTACCCAAGAATATCACATTTAATCAGGAGTTTGTCACACTGAACCAGGGGTTCTCAAACTTTTGCAAGCTGGGCCCCCCCAAAGCTGGTTAGGGGTAGTTGGGGCCCCCCCAGCGCGCGGCCCGCCGCCACCGCCCTCAACTACACAACCATATATAGATAGATAGATAGATAGATAGCATATTGTTATTGATAGGCCTGACATGTCAAGGTTAGGCTATTGTTAGGCCCATACAGATAATTATTATAACTATTTATTATTATTATTGTTATTATTATTATCAGTAATAGTAGGCCTATTAGTAGGCTAGTCATTATTATCACCATCATTATGTTATTATTATTATAATTAATGATTATCGACCAATTATTATTATTGTATTATTATCATAATAATAATTAGTGTTATTATTGCTATCATTTGGATACTGTTATTATTATGGGCCTCTTGTGATCTTTACAAAAAAAATCCTACAGGTCTGTCAATGTGAGACATGAGCCTGCTTTGCACTGCAAAGGTCCTCAAATCTTGGGGCAATGTTTGACAAACATATCCTCAGGTCATCCTCGATCTGTGCGCGGTTGCGGTATTTAGTTTTGAGCGCAGTCAGTCTTGAAAAGCCTGCCTGGCACAAATATGTCGACGCGAAAAGGAGGGGCATTTTTAAGGCTATGTCGCAAAGCTGATCATTGCTATCCAGAATGACGAAATAGGGGACATGCTTAAGTCTACTGTCACTCTTCAGCTGCTCTTTCATGTCTATTGACAGCTCGTCTGCTGAGCAGAGAAATGGATCCCGAACTTAGGCGAATGAACGGTAGTCCTCTTTGAAATAGGACCCAAACTGATTTCTGATATTCGGCGTGATACAGTGTCATTTGACATAGGTATTGCGCTGAGTTTAGCTCCTATTCTACACGTCTTGCGCGGCTGGCAAAATCAGTGTTTCGGCAATTGTATGGGGTCAGCCAAGCTCAGCAATTCTATGAGCAACTACATAATATGCCTGCATACACTGCTTGGAGATGGTGGTTCGTTGTTGCTGGAGGCCATCACGTTCATGTTTAAAGAAGTCCACAGGCTTCTCTTTCTGACTTTTACGAATCAGAAACGTGTCGATAGTTGTGTTTGTTTGCTGATACAGTGTGTGTGAAGTTAATAAAGTTCTAATTTCAACGTCGTGTTCTTGTATGTGTGGGTGTGAACGACACGAATAATGGATATGGATAAGGCTGTGCTAGGCAATGATTCCTAACAAAACTAACTGTACACAATGTAGACAGGGACAGCAAAAAATAGTATTCAAGTGCTGGTGTTTTATTTGTTGCAACACGGTGGATGATACAAAAATGTAAAGGTAGGTGTTAAGGAGAAAAGGGCTAGCTGCAGTTGGAAGAAGGTAGCTAGCTAGGCTAGCTCTCGGGCTACGAGCTTTTTCAAAAGACTGTGGAGCAAATTACTCCTTAGAATAGGCTACGAATAGACCCACTGCAAGCGCAGTAAGGTATTACTAAGGAAGGAGTGAATCTTTAAAAAGACTGTTTATAAAGCAATGAATATCTGAATGATACAGGAAACAAGAGAAATTGAACAAACTCTGCAGAGTGTCGTCTCAGGGTGAGCGCTTACCAATGCCTGCGTTTTTTTTTTTATACTCGGAAACTTATGTGCAACTCGCGTTCAAATGATAAAACTCCGTTTTGATTGGTGGATCAGGAGCAAAACCGTATTTGATTTGTTTGGGTCAGTCCAGCCCCTTGCATTTCGCCACTGAGGGAGCTTTCACTAACCAGTGACAGGTCGGCGGTAGTTTATTTTTTTCTCCGTCTGTGACATCGCGCCCCCCCTGGAGAGTGTTCGCGCCCCCCACTTTGAGAACCACTGCACTGAACTATACTATGTATAGCATACAGTATGCAGCCACAACCTACCTCTGCCACACCAATCCAGACAATGAGAGTCCATTTTCACACTGCCTTGATATGTCATAAAATCAATCAATCAGTCTGTCTGTGAGTCAGTCTATTTGTATATATATGTGATATAAAATACGCTTTGGTATGGAAAAGGTGGGCTTGGAAGTGCTGTAAAGGCTTAAACAGAAATACAAAGTTACTTAATAAGGAATTGTTACGATCCAACCTTTGGTAGCTTTATGGGGCGAACAACACTCCACCACTGACCCAAATCAACTACTAGAAACACCTTTTTAAAAGCACCAAATCCAAAGGATTTATTAATATAAACAAATACACAACAACTCTAGAAACCATATCAAAACATAACTACACAACAAAATCACAGGCTGAGAGGCTGAGAGGCTGAGAGGCTGAGAGGCTGAGAGGCTGAGAGGCAGCAGTCCACACGCTAGAAGCCTCTTCTTCCGCAGCAGGAAACTGGAGTCTTTAACTGCTGCTTAATCACCTGACCAGGTGCATCTCATCTGGCAATCAGGTGTACCACAACCTGGGCGGAGCTACAGAAAGGGAAGGAAGTGGTAAACAAGAACACAACACACATGTGGCCGTAACAGAATGTTTAACACAGCGTTCTTCAGCGCTGTGTCAATCTATGTCATATAAAACACACTTAGGCCTTCACACCATTTCCAAGCCTCTTGTCCTATACCAAACACATACAAAGTTACTCAATAAGGAATGATTATCACAGCTGTGTTCAGCCATGTGTGTCTAAGAGTGCAAGGCCTCATCTCCTCTATTTTGTTGGGGCGTCTTTCTAATTGGTTTGGGTCAAAGTTTTCACACCACTAGATCTGGTGCCTACTGCAAGTCTTTTCATAAAAGGGCCGACGAGTCTAGAGAATCGTGCCCCGACTCAACCATACAGCATTTAAAACTAATTCTGCAGTGTTCAGACATTTATTTTTAAAGGACTCAGGTTTTCTGATGACACTGCTGGAAGGAAAGCATAGGCCTAAATGAATCAGTCAGTGCCCCAAAGCATGACCTACATTCCTTTTACCAAAATGTCCTACAAAGTGTTGTTTGCGGATAGCAGGCACCACACACGCATCAGTATTGTACTGAACTAGTCTCCGTCAGTCTCCCTTTTCCTCTGCCTTCAATGGCTTCCTTCCATCGCCATCGTTCTGCTCTATTAAATGACCCACTGCTTAACTGTACCTTCCCAGAATGTATACAATTATGCAATCTCACACACTTACAAAAGATGCTCTTTCCCGTTTTTATTATTTTCAGTCTGCATAACCTGATTGTGTTAAGTGACGTGTAAGGGTTGCTAGCAAGACTTGAAATAAATATGAATAAACTGGTGCCCCTTGTTACAGTGCATACCAGAAACAGCAAAACATAACAAATACAATAAAATAAAAGCTGTTTTCTTTGTTTTTTAGTATGTACAGTATGCCTGGGAGACTACTGTTGGGGCTATCTTTATGAAGTACATATCACTGCAGAATTACATGGCTTTTTCATGGCTTACTTTAATTGTTCATTGTTAATCATTTTACAGAGATCAGGTGACACAAACTTGAAAAGTCACCATGCATACTAGTCACCCAAAGCAAGCTCATGTTTGAGGATGCCTAAAGCTTACTGATAAACAGACAAGCTCATGTTTGAGGATGCCTGAAGGTTACTGATAAACAGACAAATCTACAACCCAAGAGTTAGTAACCCTAACCCTAGATTAACTAACAAAACTAAAACGATATCAAACCTAATAAACGAATAAACGAACTTTTACATGTAACTAACAAACTAAACTAACTAATAGACTAACTAACTAACAAACAAACACATTGACTAATAAAGTAACTTACGAATAAACTAATTAACTAACAAAACTAACTAACTCAAGAGCCTGAGTTAGTTGCTTTATTATTATTGAACATTCTCTGATGTTTGATGTTTGATGTCTGTTGACCATGGACCACGTCTAGTCCAGACAGCTTTGGATCAGGACCTCATCTTCTCCAGAGGGAGCCTTTGTCAGCCTATCAGGACATCATCTTCTCCAGAGGCAGCCTTTGTCCCCCTAATAGCAGACACAGAACACCACTTCACCAATGTCACTGTTCAATGCTTTGTGTTCACTGTAAACTGGAAACATACCAACATCAGCCATCTGACGCAACGCAGTGGAGCTGAGCACACAAGGACACAAAGGAATACAACACACAGCCAAGGGTAAGAGGCAAATACACCTCTCCTCTCGGAAGGGCAAAGTACAATTACAAGGACTTCGATCTTAAATGCCACATTGACATCATATCATGAAACACCATAAATGTGTCAGATTGTACAGGAGACTGCTAGGGACCAGCTGACGTATGTAAGAGTCATAATATCAGTGTTTACTACAAGTGCTGGCCTGTTCAAACGTCATGAGGTAGCTACAGGAAAAAGGTAAAAACTGTATATGTCATGTTCAGTGATCATAGAGGGAGAGAGAGAGAGAGAGAGAAAGAGAATCACTTTACTGTGACCTACATTAACATTATATACTGTGTGTTCACCACTAGATGGCACAGCAAACTTTTGGAGTGAGCAGGTTCAACTCAAGTAATTTCCCCAAGTAATTCCCCAAGCTATGAAAAGTAGAGTCCCTTCCCCTCAGAAAAGACAGAGAGATGGATGAGATAAATGTATGGGGCTTGATTTGAATTTGTTATTTAAGGCAATCTTTACAAAAAACAGGACATGACAGGTGTCCGCTTTGCCAGAAAACATTACACATAATAGCAGAGAAATAGCAAAATTGTATGTGTCATTATCAGAAACTCACTAAATCTGGGTTAAGCAGCAATATCAGCGACACCTGTACACCTTCTGAGATTAACACGACTTTATTCATGAAGCCTTTTTAAAGCAGGCGATGTAGAAATTGTCTTTTCTTGAACCCAAAGGCTTCTGAACTTATTATCGTCATTGAGAAAAAAAAGGGGCATTTCTTAACAAGCACACACAGGCATATAGACCTTCACTATTTGATACACAATTTTAAAGTAAATAAAATTTGAATTATTTGCTTCACTTATGATCTGGAAAAAAACAGGGAACTTTACGGCTAGATTTAATCAAGCCTGTGTGTGTGTGTGTGTATAGTGCGTGTGTGTGGGTGCGCGTGTGTGCGTGCGCGTGTGTGCGTGCGCGTGTGTGCGCGCGCGTGTGTGTTTGCGCGTGCGTGTGTGTGTGTGTGTGTTTGCGCGTGCGTGTGTGTGTCATAACATAAACCAAGCCATCACTGATATGCTCGTTCCAGCATGCATCTACACCCTGTCCCAACAGGATGATGTTTCAACGATGCTTCCACTCTACACCTGACTGGGTTTCACTCTTTTTTTTTCATTTTCATCATGTTTTTACAGTTAATCCTTACAGTGAATCATTTACCTCTTTTAGGTCCACAGTATAAAGTTGCTGTTATTTTCTGAACACTTGATCTTGCCATGTCTAACTCTAACCATAGAATGTGCACACGATAATTGCATTAAGCCACACATACATGAACACACATACATAATCATATTGCCAAACAAAGGAAAGAATTTTGCGTTATAAGGCAAAAAAGAAAACGAAAAGAAAAGCAAAATGTTGGTAACTGCTGTCACTACAGCTGGGTATATCTGTCTATGGTACTTTGGTTCGTAAGCATGGTGCCACGGAATTCCTATTCCTATTATTCCTTTCCTATTATTCCTATTATTATTCCTATTTGTTGTTCTGTTGTTTATTCAAGTTTGTTGGTTCAAGGAGGGTCATTATGTTACTTACAGTGGGGGTCAAGGAGGGTCAGGGCAGGGCAGGGCAGCAAAAGTGGCGGGAAACTAAAGAGAAATGAAGAACTGAAACAACATGGGAACATCACAGAATGCATGACAGCAGAGGGATGCTCCTTTTTCTTTCTAATTAAGTTATTGCTGGGGGGGGACCGATAACAGAGATTCCACATTACACCTTAAAATACTGTAAGTTTAGCCATACCCTGGGAAAGTCTCATCTGATGAATCAGGTTTATTTGCCAGGACTTAAACTAAACTCTCGTGTCCAGAAAAGGACTGAACAGCATGTGTGAACTTGCAAACAGTTACACTGAAATTAACTGAAGCGCTCCAGGTGGGTGCTGACTTTCCAGTAATATGACAGTTGTTGCAACCTCTGTAGTTTTTGCCAGGCAGACACAAAGGGTTACAGGGTCACTCTCTCACAGGGGTAGTGTGTCTTACGGTACACTTCATGTGGCGGTGCGGATTTCTTTCACTTTCTGTCTACTGGTCTACTGTCAGTCTGCACAAGAGGGTGCCATGTGAACTTTTTGGGCCTTTGAGTTTGATTTGTGCATCTTCGGCAAAAACAGTGAAAAGAAAAAATCAAAAGAGAGTTAAATGAGTGTTAAACAACATGAACAAAGTGAGAATAAGTTCAGTGTTCAACACCAACAGTCATTTGTTGATTGTACTGTTACCTACTATACCTAGTTCATTTCCAACACTTCCTTATTGACCTTCCAATGACAGTTTGCATAGAAAGCACAAAATCCTTGCCATATAATCACGGCCTTATCCGTGAAGTTTTGTTCTGTTGAACTGAACGGATTGCACAACTGCAACTAAAGTTCAATTTCCAGTATAGAAGAGATTCCTTGGTTACGCAGTTGTATCTCCCATTGCCCTCTGCATGTGTCTTCTCGTCAGTACATTGAGATTTCTTTCAGCCCAGTGTAATCGAGACAGCGTATGCTGTTCCAACTGACTGACTGATTTTCATTCATGCCTTCCTGTTAGTTTCTCCTTACGCTATCTCCCTCCAAAACAAGCAGACATTTCTTAAAGCATTCAGTGTTTCGAAACCTCACAGACTGCAAATAGGTTGTGAAAGCAAACTAAAGATATGGAATCAAATCTATTTTGAAATAGATATATGAATATGAAATGTATGTTGCAGTCCACAAACATGTGTCCACAAAACATGACCTACATGCGATCTCGACCTCCTTCAGATAATTAACTAATTATAAGCTGAACGTTTCCATCACAACAATGTTTTACTAGCTTTCCCCTCTTGCTTTACCACTTTCTTGATTTCTATAGTCATCTCAACCAAGTAGTTTCCCACTTACAGTCTGTTTAAATACTGAGATGCCCCCCCCTCTACTGACTGACTGTGCACCATGAGATTAAGAAAACTACCACAGCAATTGCTTATCTGACCAGTCAACTTTTTCAGGATGAAAATATCATGTGCACTTGCTTCAACCCGGCGATGGACACACACCTTCAACACTATATACAGAGGCACCTATAAGAGTGCAAGTCGACCAGTAGGAGTCTAGTATTTGAGATGCAGGATCGCAGCATTTAATCGGAAACATTCTCTTTTTCAATAGCTATAATTCAATAAGGCTATATTTATGAAGCAATAATGTAGGTGTATTGCTTTTGTTTTTAATAAACTATTGTCACAGTCCATGGTGTAATGACAAAGACAGTTAAAGCCCCATGCAGACGGACTCTAGTTTGCCTGAACCCGGGTTCATTTTTCACACCTATTTCACACCTACCCACTTTTTACATCGCGTGCACATGAACCCAGTGAATCCGATTGACTCAGCTGTAGTACATCCCCCACGCCTGTTGGTGGCGCTTTGGTGCTACAGACAACTGAAGAAAACGGAGAAGACAGGAGCATGCTATCAAAATAACATATGACAGTAGTTGAGCTCCAACTAGCAACGTTTATCTTAGCCGCATAGCCTACATTTAATCTGCACAGTAACACATTATGGTGGTTTATAAAATCAGTGGTAAGAGCAGACTGTAGGTTAAGCGAAAAATAATTATATTTGTTATTGATAATAAAGAGTTTAGAACAGTGCAACAAAGCAATGTGCAACATGACATGTCTGAGTTGTTTAAATGCCTGTGCTTTATGGAGATGCTGAGCTTGAGCAGGAGAGACCACAATGCAAGTGCTGTGGATCCTGAATGTTTCATGGTTTACAATTGCTTCCAATTTCATGGTTTTATTACTAACAACAAATGTAGGCTATTGTTGAGGGCTTTGTCCTTCACGTACTGTAGGCTACCTCTGAAGTAACGTTAACGCTAGCTAGTAGCTATCGCTATCGTTGTCTGACAGGACTAAAGCTAACGTAACATTCATCTGTTTTGAAACTTCCGTCTATAATAAAAAATCTTTTCACGTCAGATTTGCTCATATAGGCTATTGCTGACTTTTAAAAACTGTTTTTTGAAAAATGGTCTGATGCAAATAGATTAAACAGTGATAGATTAAAGTGTGGCTTGTTGATGTCATCCCTTTCCTAACAACAGATAGATAGATACATTTGTATTAATCCCGTTAGGGAAATTCACGTGGAAAAGGAGCAAGGTAATAGGAAGAATATTTTTTTTTAAACTGGAGAGCTGTTATAACTGGCTGCCAAACTCACTGCGTCATGGCAAACTATTCAGTTATTAAATAATGCAAGTTGTGTCCGTTGTTCTGGCTGGTCTAATGATGCGATCACGTGGGGCAATCCGATTAGGTATGCGGATAGCGTGCAGACGAACACCAACAGCAATCGGATTCGGAGGTTACTCACTTTGGACCCCCGATTCGAGGGAGTGCGGATACAGTGTGCGGATACAGTGCGTTCGTCTGCACGATAGGGCTATCCGGACTCGGGGTTCACCGGGTTCAGACAAACTAGAGTCCGTCTGCATGGCCTCTTATATGTGAGGGAGAGACAAAAGGCAGAGACACACTGTGTGTGCAGAGACACACTATAAAACTGAAAGCCTAGACTGTTTAGGGACTAGGTAACACACTATAAAACTGAAAGCCTTAACAGGAAAAGGAATGCACCAAAGGTTTGTGCATAGATTCAGTGATAAGTAAGGGATTAGCCAACTTGTCTTTTGTCCAAAACAAAAGTATTTGTAGACTCACAATAATAATGTGATTATGAAAGCATAATTTATTTTCAAAAGTAGTGTTTTTTAGTTTTTTTATTAATTGTTTCAAGTAGTTTTGTGTGTAGTTTTCTGTGTATTTAGATTGAAGATTAAAGACAACTGCTTCCTCGTGCAGTGCTCATTACTTTGGGTAGGCCTGGGTTAATTCTGGGTGAGGAAGTTTCAACACTTCCCACAACTTCCCCTTTCAGATGATAAAATGATGAGGATGGATTACATCTCCATTCCTTCCAGTAATTCTTGATCTTGGAACGTGTTTGTACTATTATATGTACAGAGCAACACAGTGTCGTAACTATAGGGGATGCAGCAGGCCCGTGAGTTGTGGGGGCCACGGGCCCATAGACATATTTATGTCTATTGTTGGGCCCCCCCAGTATTGCGTCTGACAGAAGTCTCAGACCCTAATTTTCGCCGCTCAAATACGCTTGTGTTCAGAAATGAACTGGTATTACACTGCAGTGAGTGTCTAATGCTATATATACACTTGAAAAGGCAAACTTATGGTTGGTATTATTTGTGGGGGGAAATAGTAGCAACCTATAACAAAATTATATGCTTATCCTACATACACTATCTAAACTATTAAAAAACTATGCAATTAAATGAATATGTTCTTATTTTCTATGGTATTTTTGTCATATTTAGATTTGCAATGATGATTGCTGGGTAACCTGTATGTTGTTGTCCAATGTCAAGTCTCTATTTGATCATGTGACGATACAATACGATATACACTACCGTTGAAAAGTTTGGGGTCACTTAGAAATGTCCTTATTTTTCAAAGAAAAGCACTGTTTTTTTCAATGAAGATAACATTAAATGAATCAGAAATACACTCTATACATTGTTAATGTGGTAAATGACTATTCTAGGTGGAAACGTCTGGTTTTTAATGAAATATCTACATAGGTGTATAGAGGCCCATTTCCAGCAACTATCACTCCAGTGTTCTAATGGTACATATGGTACATTGCGTTTGCTAATCGCCTTAGAAGACTACTGGATGATTAGAAAACCATTGAAAACCCTTGTGCAATTATGTTAGCACAGCTGAAAACTGTTTTGCTGGTGAGAGAAGCTATAAAACTGGCCTTCCTTTGAGCTAGTTGAGTATCTGGAGCATCACATTTGTGGGTTCGATTATACTCTCAAAATGGGCAGAAAAAGAGAACTTTCATGTGAAACTCGCCAGTCTATTTTTGTTCTTAGAAATGAAGGCGATTCCATGCAAAAAATGGCGAAGAAACTGAAAATTTCCTACAACGGTGTGTACTACTCCCTTCAGAGAACAGCACAAACGGGCTCTAACAGAGTAGAAAGAGAAGTGGGAGGCCCTGGTGCACAACTCAGCAAGAAGACAAGTATATTAGAGTCTCTAGTTTGAGAAATAGACGCCTCACAGGTCCTCAACTAGCAGCTTCTTTAAATAGTACCCGCAAAACGCCAGTGTCAATGTCTACAGTGAAGAGGCGACTCTGGGATGCTGGCCTGATGAGTGGCAAAGAAAAAGCCATATCTGAGACTGGCCAATAAAAAGAAAAGATTATTATGGGCAAAAGAACACAGACATTGGACAGAGGAAGATTGGAAAAAAGTGTTATGGACATACGAATCAAAGTTTGAGGTGTTTGGATCACACAGAAGAACATTTGTGAGACGCAGAATAGGTGAAAAGATGCTGGAAGAGTGCCTGACGCCATCTGTCAAGCATGGTGGAGGTAATGTGATGGTCTGGGGCTGCTTTGGTGCTGGTGAAGTGGGAGATTTGTACTAGGTAAAAGGGATTTTAAATAAGGAAGGCTATCACTCCATTTTGCAACACCATGCCATATCCTGTGTACAGCGCTTGATTTGAGCCAATTTCCTCCTACAACAGGACAATGACCCAAAGCACACCTCCAAATTATGCAAGAAGTATTTAGGGAAGAAGCAGGCAGCTGGTATGCTGTCTGTAATAGAGTGGCCAGCGCAGTCACCAGATCTCAACCCCATTGAGCTGTTGTGGGAGCAGCTTGACCGTATGGTACGCAAGAAGTGCCCATCAAGCCATTCCAACTTGTGGGAGGTGCTTCAGGAAGCGTGGGGTGAAATTTCTACAGATTACCTCAACAAATTAACAGCTAGAATGCCAAAGGTCAGCAATGCTGTAATTGCTGCAAATGGAGCATTCTTTGACGAAAGCAAAGTTTGAAGAACAAAATTAATATTTCAAATAGAAATAATTATTTCTAACCTTGTCAATGTCTTGACTATATTTTCTATTCATTTTGCAACTCATTGATAAATAAAAGTGTGAGTTTTCATGGAAAACACGAAATTATCTGGGTGACCCCAAACTTTTGAACGGTAGTGTAGCTACTTAAACAAATTCGAAGGTCAAGACAAGCAAGTGAATTGAGCACAGCACACCTGAAAGCGTAACAATGCGTTTTAAGCATGAAAGTGGCAGTAGGAAAAGGCAAGATAAAAGAACAGGAGGAGGGGTTGCAAAGCTGCCTAAATTAGATTATTTTGGCTTTTTAACAAACAGTCGCCAGTCCAAGGAGTCCGCCACGGACATTTACATTTACATTTAGTCATTTAGCAGACGCTTTTGTCCAAAGCGACGTACAAGGGAGAGAACAGTCAAGCTAAGAGCAATAAAAAAGCATGGTGTAACAATAAATACTACTTTACATGAGAATTAGAAAAACAACAACCTAGAAAAGAGGAAAAAAGAAGTGCAGGAATGTAACTGCTGAAGTGCAAGTTAAGCGCTAGTCAGGTGCCAGTTAGGAGGGGAGGTGCTCTCTGAAGAGTTGGGTCTTCAAAAGCTTCTTGAAGGTAGAGAGGGACGCCCCTGCTCTGGTAGTACTAGGCAGTTCGTTCCACCAACGTGGAACTACAAATGAAAATAGTCTGGATTGCCATGCTTGCACGGACGGCAGTGCCAAACGACGCTCACTAGACGAGCGCAGCGTCCTGGGTGTAACATTTGCCCTTACAAGAGCATTTAGGTAGGTGGGAGCAGAACCAGTAAGCACTCTGTAGGCAAGCATAAGTGACTTGAACTTAATGCGAGCAGCTACTGGCAGCCAGTGGAGCTCGATGAGTAGCGGGGTGACGTGTGCCCTTTTCGGTTGGTTGAACACCAGACGCGCCGCCGCGTTCTGGATCATCTGTAGTGGTTTCACCACGCAAGCCGGCAGGCCCGTTAGGAGGGCGTTGCAGTAGTCAAGGCGGGAGCTCACCAAGGTTTGCACCAGCAGCTGGGTGGCATACTGGGTTAGGTACGGCCTGATTTTGCGGATGTTGTATAGCGCAAAGCGGCACGACCTGGAGACAGAGGCGATGTGGGCCGTGAAGGTCAGTTGGTCATCAATAATGACCCCGAGGTTTCTTGCTGTTTTGGATGGAGCAAGAGATAAAGAGTCAGTATTGATCTTGATGTTGTGGTGGATGACCTGTTTGGCTGGGAAGACCATCAGTTCCGTTTTGGCCAGGTTCAGCTGAAGGTGGTGATTTTTCATCCATGTGGATATATCAGCGAGACAGTCCGAAATCCGCGCCGAGACCGTGGTGTCCTCAGGAGGGAAAGACAGAAACAGTTGAGTATCATCGGCATAACAGTGGTAGGAAAAACCATGCGAGCGGATGATAGGGCCCAACGAGGTGGTGTAAATGGCAAAGAGAAGTGGTCCCATCACCGAGCCTTGGGGCACCCCAGTGGTGAGGCGGTGAGGTACAGACAGCTGACCTTGCCATGACACGTTGAACGAGCGCCCAGTGAGGTAGGATTCAAACCAGGAGTGCGCATTGCCAGAAATGCCCATACTTGACAGTATGGACAGAAGGATGCGGTGGTTGACTGTATCAAACGCAGCTGATAAGTCAAGCAGGACAAGAGCCGAGGATTGAGCTGCTGCTCTAGCTGTTTTTAAGGCCTCCATTACAGACAACAGGGCTGTTTCGGTGGAGTGACCGCTTTTGAATCCAGACTGGTTCGGATCGAGGAGATTGTTCTTTGACAGGAACTCGGTGACCTGTTTGGAAGCTGCCCTCTCAATGGTTTTAGATAGGAGCGTGAGAAGTGAGACCGGTCGATAGTTTTCCACCTGAGTGGGATCGAGAGACGGCTTCTTGAGCAGCGGCGTTACCCGAGCCACTTTGAAAAGAGAAGGAAATGTTCCAGAATTAAATGAAGCATTAATCACCTGTGTTATTGCCGGTAAGACGGCAGGCGATATGGCTTGAAGGATGTTGGATGGGATGGGGTCCAGCGGGCATGTAGTTGGACGGCTACCTGTTAGGATTTTGGAGACCTCACTCTCGCTGAGAGGGATGAAAGAAGGAAAAGATGAGCTATTGACGGTTGCGCCCTTAGGGGAGGGGGACAGTTGGTCGAACTGTTGCCCGATGGCTGCCACTTTCTCTGTGAAAAAGGAAGCAAAGTTATCAGCAGTGAGGTTAGTAGCTGGGGGGGGGAGGAGGAGGGTAGAGCAGAGTTTTGAAGGTGGAGAATAGTTTCCGAGCGTCAGTTGCACCGTTGATTTTGTCATTGAAAAAAGTCTTCTTAGCAGCAGTGATGCTGGATGAGAAGGAGGCCAGCAGTGTCTGGTAGCTTGCAAGATCGTCCAGCGCGGCACGGACGACCCCCCTGCTAGCAGCTATGCAGCAGTTCAGCTGGGATCAGCATCGCTGCCCTCAGTGGTATGTCAGCATTCTATTATTATTACTTTTCTAACAATTTCTATGGTAAGAAATGTTCCCGCTGAGAGTCAAACAAGACTTTGTTCATTGTGTACACACCCGTCACTTCTGAAAAGTGTAAGGTTGATTAATTAAACACTATTTATATCGATAACAAACATCTTTGGAACATGGAACTTTGACTTCAACTTTTACCCACTTGCATCAACTAACACCCTACCAATGTGTCATGGCTATTTAAACAGACAACAACAAGGATTTTCTATGGATTGTTTTGGACATTTCCAGAAGTTATTGACATGAGCTTTACACAGGCCTACTCATCAGCCACTTTCTGTATCCACCACTATGAAGGTCAATGAAATAATTGCACTTTTCAATGCCAGGGCTCGTCATCTCCGACTCATCATACAGCCTAACGTATTCTTTCCCCTGCCCGCTGTGGCATATATGATGGTGCATGTCTCTGTAGAATGAGGAGGTTGGACAGTGTGGTGACTCTCCTGGACTGTGTTGTGTGTGTTGGATGCTTTAATTGACGAAAGTCTATGGTAGTGACAGGGACGTGCACAGGAATTTTGAAGGGCCTTTGCTCTGCCCTGGAAAAAAAGGGCAACACGTTCATTTTTGTAACCACCGCCGCCACGGCCCCACCCCTTCCCCCTGCGCGCATATTCTGCCTATATCACTTCAAACTGTGAAATTGTCAGGGTCGATCACTAACCGCCGCCGCCACGCCACCTCCCCCTGCGTGCATATTCTGCGCGCATATTCTGCATATTCAGGCCTACATGAAATTCTGCAGCCGTTATACTATTTAAAAAAAGAAAATGTTTCCTTCGAAGGGGCAACTTGAGTCGAGGAGGGCAGACGGGCAGTTGCCCGGGCAACCTTAGCCCCCTCCTGTGCACGTCCCTGGGTAGTGTGCTTGATCACTGTGCTTGATTTTTGTAGGCCCCTATGTACCAGGCTGCTGGCAAAGTAGTGTGCAGTGTATTCTTAGTCTGCCCTATTTGCAGACTACAGTGAAGAACACAGTGTAGCTGCCATGGGAGATTCTCTCAAATTTGGTTTTGACTTTAGAGTTGCAGCAATGTGACAGGAGAGAGCATCGGCTTGTGAAGTTGTGAATAAGTGTGGGTTTTAAAAAATGCAACAAGCCCCCTGATGCAACTAAACCTGTGTCCATCAACTAGTAGTGCCCTATGCTACTCACCTCTTTCTAGCGAAGACATTTCTGATGTGACTTGAGAGATTTCATGGGACGTTTAAGCATTTATTTGCATTAAATAGTTGAATGGAAACCCAGCTAGTGTTGCGACAGCATATTGTTACAGCCCAGGCTGCATTTCCTGAAAATGAGGTTGAGCCAATAACACTGTTAAATAGCAAAGACTCTCTTTGTTAGTTACTACAGTGGTTGTGTAACAGCAAATTTGGGAACACACCTCTGGGCAAGATGACCTTTTCTTTATGAACTTTCTGTCAGCATCTACACTGAAGTGAAATTATGCAGGGATTTTTTTTTACCATTTTGTAAGGTATCTTTTCGTCAGCAGCTAGCTTTTATAAGATCCTCAAATACATTTTGATGGTATATGGTCATGTAAAGGAGAGATACACACCCTGGCCGATCACACAGTGGCAGGCAGTGATGGTCAGCAAAAGACAGAGAGAGGGAGGATCATTTTGCTGCAATTTTGTGGAAATCCTCATTGAAATAAGAAATAATCAGGCATTGGAATAATGCTGGATTGTAGTCTACATCTGGGAATAAATCTAGGAATACATAGCGCCTGTAAGTCTGTCGTTGTAGTATTTGTTAATCATTGAAATAATGTGGTATGTGAAGTGAGTCACCAAAGAAGAATCTGAGTGAAGTCCCCATTATCTGAGTCAGAGTCAGAGTCATCAAGGGTCTCAGTTGAGTTGCAAGTTTGATTCATTAATCACAGAAAAAAACCTTATAAAAAAAATGAATGCCGATTAATCACACTCACGAGTTTAAAGACGAGTTTAAAGACATGGCTGAACTCATACTGTTAGCTGGCTAGCCAAACATGTTAACACCAAAGTCCAATAATATCGTTTACAACTCTTGACATTCATGGAAACATTCTGGCCATTGCTGGCCAGTATGATGTCTAGAAGACTTCAGCAGACGCAGAGGGAGAATGGGGGCAGGGTTGTGCAGAGAGAAAGAGAAGATGAGCAGAGCAAACACTGGTAGCTAAACAGGTTATGTAACTCTACATCAAACTGTATTCGTAGAAACGGTGTTGTCCTTTGTCTTTGAAAAATCGATCAGTCTACCTTATATACGATGTATCACCTGTTTGACTGATAGGTCACATGTGGTTGGTGTGGGCCTCTGAGCACAGCTCCAGTTGTTTGACTGATAGGTCACATGTGGTTGGTGTGGGCCTCTGAGCACAGCTCCAGTTGTTTGACTGATAGGTCACATGTGGTTGGTGTGGGCCTCTGAGCACAGCTCCAGTTAGTCTGCTACTAGAGAATACATCTACAAGGGCATCACAGGCTTTTGCCAAGATCAAGCATCATTGCCAAGGGTGGCACAGTGCCTGTAAGGGTGTGTGATGTGTAGCCGGAATGACTAATCCTACTAACACACTGCTGAAAGTGGGTGGGGAACCATAATTTCCTTTCAGTTGATTCACTTTCCCTTGATCAACGCCAGGGCAGCAACGGATGCCAGCTCTCCACCAACATTTGTATTATGATAAGTTGTGAAACACAAGCATTTCTACATTTGCACAATATTTGAATTGTCTTTCATTCGGCAGTGATTCAAAAATGACGTGAACCCAAAATACATTCCTGATTATCCCCAAATACTCTTTGACTGTCATGAGTTCAAAACATGTTTTTGTTGTGTTCTGTGTGAGTTTCGTTGCTTTGTAATGAGTCCATCCTATGCAGTTTATTCATATGATACATTTACATTTGGCCATTTGAAAAACACTTTAGTCCAAAGCAACTTACACGATAATGTGCCAGTTATACTGCCATACTCCTAAAAGGCTGTGCACGTTATATTATGTTAAACATTTATGTAGAATATATCATTGTATTCATGATTGAAACTGCTTTATAATGTTGGGGGTTTGGTGTTCACCCCTCTCTGTGAACCATCACTCAGCTCTAGTAACCCTCAGTTGGGCTTGCTCATTTGGGGTAGGGAAGAGCAAGGGAGAGCCACAGAGCAGAGTGCACAAGAACAATGGATCTAAGTGAAGGAGATGTCCCAGTCTGTAGAGAGGCTTGGGATCTAAGTGAAGATGTCCCAGTCTGTAGAGTGGCTTGGGATCTAAGTGAAGGAGATTTCCCAGTCTGTAGAGAGGCTTGGGATTGCTAAAAGTTCTTGTCCAAAGCTAAGCAAGGTCGTCATATTTGGACCTCTGTGCCTATCATTGCCTAGTTTTTTTTATCTCCCTGGGACCATTTTAGTTTATGTTGTGAGCAACCTGGCTCATCTGGACTAATAAATAAATCGATATTTTTGTACTGGACTGCCATCTCCTGCCACTTTCTCTCCTCGTCACTACCTCATGCAGTGATGCACTTCTCAGAGCGTGGGGTGCCCCCCTTCATCGCTCACAGAGCTCAATGGTTAATGAAATTACACTCCTCCCTTCCATTGTCTTTCAGGAAATGATGAACTACAGTCTTGGACAGCATGCTTGTCTGTGGAATTTCAAGTTCTTCCACATTGCTGAACACAAGAATAGCTGCAACAGCGTAGGATAGCATAGCAGCATTCATGCCCAAAAGGCAATTTCTGAAAACAAATTTAACAAGAGTACCTCCGCCAAGGGAAATGCCGTATCTCGCTACGTTAGCGGAAGCTAAACTAAATATGCGCAGTCATCCAGTGAGGCAGATCCGCTCCAAAATGTAAAGTTTTGTTTGTTTTTTAAGGCCAGGTCTTGCATTTTGCATTTGTGCCATTAACTGTCTGTTTACCTTTCAAATACCCTGTTCTACATCTTTTATACAGCCCGTGCTTGGACCCACACATCATTGACAAGGTTAATTTAAGCCAGGTCCTAAGAATCATAGGGGTATTTTCTGTTGAACTTTCTTTTTCCGTAATGTCCTTTCAGAGTATTTTGCATGACAGTGCCACGAAAAGTGTGAGTCTGTCTAAAATATATTATTAAATTAATTTAATTAAGATATTGTTGTCCGTGACACCACTAGCCCAGCTGAAGTATAGCCTTTGAGACACTGAGTTTGCTCTGAGTCAGACTCACACATTCTTGCTTGCTCGCACACACACAAAGCAGTAGCTTAAAGCAAAATGTAACCTGCTGTTTCTAAAATAACTCATGAAATAATCATTTTGGTGGTACACTGCCTTGTAATACAGAGAATGGCATCTGTGCCACTGCCACAGCACGCCTGGTGCGCCTGGTATTGTCCTATGTAACTTTGGGGTACAGGCCAGGGCACGAGACCTCTCACGAGAACTTCATAATGCTTTATGGCACCATCTCATGCACCAACAACTAGATCCTTCCCATGCACTAGCTATAAGAGGAAGACAGCACAGTATTCTCTGTATGGACATCATGGCAGAAGCAACGAAGAAACCGAGGTAGACGTTGTCGGAGGAAGCAGGAAGAGAAAAAGAGAGTAACCAAGCAAGAAACAGAAAAAGAGTCGCAGAGCTAAAAGTTACAAAAGGATGCAAGTCAGATGCTGAGCTGGCCTTCTTTCTGTTGGACTAGTCAGTAATAACTTAGTAGCTGTCTTGCTATGTCTTGTGTTGTACTTGCGTGATGTTTGGCTGTGTTATGAAAGTTGTCGACAAGCTCGTTTTTCTCCACAAACACCCCTGCCAATGTAATTTATGAAAGAATTCAACGTAGGCTGTGAAGGAGTTAAAAAATCATAATTAAGGATCAGAGTTAATAATGATTGACAATAATCAATAATCCAATGAATCGTAGATTAATTTGTGTTTGTTGCTTTTAATTGGACTTAGGTTCAATTGTAAGAGTTTCTGGCTGAATATACTGTTAGATGAGATGGCCTGAGAAAGGTGTGAATGAGTGTTCTCACCACCCCTCCTCTCTTGGTCATATCACAGTGTCATTGATATTCCTTATAACCCAACCCCCATGAATGCAGGCCTCTGAGACATTTGCTCACAGCTGGATCTCTTAATCAATTTCCCCTGTGAACAAATGTTGTGGACATTCCTGTCTACGACGGTAGCACACTGATATCATGAAGGGCCGGGGCTATGGGGTGACACCCCTTATGCTGTGTAGGATATTTAAATGGAAATGTTACAATGGCTGACCAACTGAGACATAGGTGAAGCTTTTGAGTGAAACCTCTTTCTCTCTCCCTTGATGTACATCACTGTATAAGATTAAAGCCTGTTTCTTGACTGATCATACTCAGACTGGTCTCACCCAATCTTTTCATCAGTCATCCCTATCTGATGGAGATTTGTGGTTTCACCAGATGCCAAGAGTCCTTGACCTGTCCTGGCTAGCATCCAAATAAATTAATCTCACGTCAAAAAGTTTGATCAGTCTTCGTCAATCTCATGCCAATAAGCCTTGGAAGTTTGCAACCTTGAAACTCAGCAACTCAGCTAGCTTGTAATAAATGACACACTCCAAAGGATGTTAAACATGTTGCCAACAACATTCTATTAGATTACACATGCTCCACATTCAAACGCTTATAAAACAATGTATATAGGCTGAAAAGGTAAGCAGTATTTCAATTAAATTAAAATGTGTCACTTTGGTTATGTTAGCGTCTATCTCTGATGTCACAATAAATACAACTATGCAGAGTCATATTTTTGTGTAAAATCTTGAGATATTACTCTGCCGTTGTCTTTGTCGCATATCCTTCAGCTTGTCAACAAATACACGTGTACCCTGTACATTGGGGGGTCTCAAAGTGCGATTTGTATTGATGACAGTGGTGTAAAAGTGAGCTACACTCCGCAACTTTAGGGGGGGGGCTCAGTAGCAAAAAATACCAATTCTGACAGAATGGGGCATTAAGTAATATTGCACAAGGGTGTACTCACTTCTTTTGTATACAGTATGTTATGGACACAACAGAGAATAGACATACAGCATAGCAGTGTGTTATATGACCGCTGCATAAAGTAAGAGAATACGTAAGACAGACATCCCATGTTAGCCCAAAAATTTTCATTGGACCTTTTGACAAAATACTTGTTTGAAATTGGGTAAATAGCTTCTACATGCCATTATTAACGAGTCTACATCAAGTTTCATCAATATTGGCCATTAACACAAGCATGTATTAGCTGCTGAATTTTGATTGGCCATAGGTAACCATTTTGTTGAGCAAGCCGAATGGAACTTTAGTGTATAAGCTACCAAACTTCCACATTTCATCTTAAGTGGTTCCTGAAATATTGACATGTCAGTTGCAGGGCCCCCTATAAACGAAATGTAGTAGTAATGCAGTGCGTCAAATTTTGTGAACTTTGAACCTTTACATCACAAGATCTTGGCTAGTGAAGCGCTATATTTTTGCACTGAACATTATTCATTAAGTGGTGCTACTCCAGAACTGAGTTGTAATGAGCTAGGGTCATGCACCTCCTAAAGGGCCAAGTCGCCATAAAATGTTTGTAATTCTGACGAAATGGTTGTCGAACAATTACCCAAAAAGTGCTTTGAGTTTACCCCACTTCAGAGGGCGCTAGTCTGTAGGGAGACGCCCCCCTAGGTACACAAACCTTATATTCCGTATCAGCCATGTAGAGTACAATCACGCCAAGTGTCATGCGGATTGGTGAAGTCTTAAGTATACTTTATTATCAACAAAAAATCGGTAAAAAATAAATAAAGCTTTGACAAAGACTAAATGACCGTGCTGCAGCGGTCATAATTATTGGTATCACCAAAGTCCTTATCACATGGTCAGCAAGCTAAAGTTAACTTCAGCCAGCTTATGTAAGACAACTTACCAATCAAAATTCCTTTACTTACAAGTTTTTGAAATTCTAGTTGTTTTATGGGTGCCTTTTGGCACAGTTGGATGTGGGCCAATTTGGGGTGTTTTTGCTCATATGTTGTTATGCCTCATTACTATGTTCACAGTCATCGGCATTAATGTGGTAGATCATTGGTAGGAACTTGGCAAAGCTGTTTGGACCTGCCTTGGCCCCACATTCCTCGTGATGAGAGCAAATCAAAGATAGTAATCGTATATTAGGGCCAGAACAATTTTGCACAACTGGCATCCTCTGCTTACAACCAAAGCTCAGCTGTTTTGCCTCACACATAAGGTGCTTAGGATAACAAAACGTCTGAAACAAATGAATAAATGTAGACTAAATGTTAGAAGCCACTTATGGCCCACTTGGGGCAGTGCTGGCGATCCGCTGCCTTTTGCTTATCGGTTTTCGGGCAGTCCGCTGGTGAGTTACAGACAAATGGCCCACTGTTTGGCCATAGTTTAAAAAAAATGTCTTTATTCATTTTTACTCTTTCATTGATTTTCACCAACACTTTAAAAATTTTATAGATGTGACCATGAGTAACATGAGTCTTTCATTTTTCACCTTGAAAGCCTTCTAGTGCCATGAACCTCTTCTGTCAGAGAGCGAACCAGAAGTGGCTTTTGAAGATTTCAGCTAGGCCTAGGTTACCTTTTCACAGACTATCAAGGAAATTCGAAAGTAGGCTCTCGTTCAAGAACACTAGATGAGTAAGCTACCATGATTAGTGAACCGATTCCTGATTGTCCTGATTCAGAGCATTTCTAGTGTCTGAGGGCATTTGTGAGGGTAAATTGTAGGCAATTAGCCTACTTCGAACATTAACATTAACAGATGATAAATTGCGGACAACTAATGGCTGTTTATCATACTAACTATATCAGTTCATCACCCTTATCCATAACCTTGATCTGCATAATCTTTCTATCAAACACTTACTGTAATTGTTACCTGTCCACTGCTCTTCACGTCTGGGCTACAACCTGCGCTGTACCTTCTTTGCCAAAATCAATGACAACTGCCATTGGCAATGTGAGACTTTTGAATGACAAGTGGACTGCAGAGTTATATACTTATGGGTCAGGATGGCAGTCTGAGGGACAATATGTATTCAATGAAAACTCATCTCTTTCCAGTACTTGACAATTAAACCACAGCTATATTTAAAATATTGTTTAGAAATTGTATTTATTTATTCATTTTTTGTCACATTATGTGGGGTGGGCATGTGCCCAATTTGGCTCAATGTGTGTGATGCCAAAACCAGTGGAGATAGGAGTTAGAGGCTTCGCAGCTAAATCAACCACATTGCTTATGTTGGTTTTTGAGGACGGTCACTCAAAGGAGCTATAAAGGAGTTGTTTTAGGATGCTGAAAGACCTAGCCAATGGTTTTGGCCCTTACAGACTACTTGGGGGCATGTGAATTAATCTGTATTATAACCTGTATTATAACCTGTATTATCTGAGGAAGATGTTCTGGAAGTTGGCATGCTTAGAGCCTGCGTCAACAGGGCACAGGTATAGCTGAGGAGGCCTTACGTAGAGCCCCCATAATCAACAGGGCATAAGTATGCCAGAAGTTATCATACAAAGAGCTACCAGCAAATGGTGAATAAAAATGCAGAGAATAGAATATAGATGGCCAAAATGTTGTATACCAGTTAGAAATAACTGTATTATTCTGTGAATTTGTTCTTAGCACAATAAGAGCTTGTTTGGAGGAATGTGTTTCATCCGAGCAGACAAAACAACCAGCCAATAATGGATCCTATATGACTCAGTCAATTGCGGCATTCAAGATGAGGAAATCCATGAAGGACACATGATATGACACAAGTACACTTAAAATGAAACTTTGTTGAATTGTTCCACCATTTGTAATCTTTTGGTATGCTAAGATTTAAAGTTTGTGGTGGCCTCAGGCAACTGTCTAATTACAATTAATTCTGGTTAGGTATTTAATTAAAACTGCAAAATAAAAACACTACTGTTTTATTAAACAGTAGGATAAATTACATAGCCATGAAATTGCAGAAGAACCACTATGCATTTTAGGATTCATTTTCTTCTATTTGGTTAGATTAAATACATCTAAATATTAGACAAGTGTAAGTGACATAGTGTAAGTGCCCTCTAACTGCAATAAGTGGCCCTCACAAGTAAAAAGAATCACGAATGGAAACACAATTGCATGGATTGCAATTGCTGACAGGAAATCAAATCAAATCAAACTTTATTTACGGCGCATTTCATACCAAGAGGTAATGCAATGCGCTTCACAGAAGGAACTTGTCTACAAGGTCTACAACCACTCAAAAAACCTGCAAAATAGTATACATATTTGGGTGGTTTAACAACCAATATCAGTGCTGCAGCAGTTACTCAAAGGTAAGTAAATTAAGTGACCAAGAGATGGCCAGACATAAAAAAGCGAACAAAAGAAAAGGTTGCTTTAAACATGTCACAAATGAGAAATTCGAAAAAACAGTCTATTTCATATAGGCTACTAGTGACAACCATTTATTTTTTTCGTTTTGCCTTCCATGAAAAGTCGTCACTTTTTAAAGATGAGGCATTGTTTGGGAAACACGCATTCAACGACAAAGTGAAAGTTAGATGACAGAGGCTGGCCCACTATGAGTCCAAGATGAACTGAAACCGCACAATGATTAAGTTATTCTTCAGATATTCTTCGACTGATATAGAAATTTAGTAATATAGACCTATTGCACCTCTGCCCACGAAATGGACTTGATTTGGGCAGCCGAACATGGCAAACTGGTTCTCAACGACTGTGATCATGAATAAAAAATGACCGATGGTAAGTGCTACAGGCTACCCAATCTCATACCAAGTAACGTTAGCATATCACGCGTAGCCTAATACGTTTTGACAGCTATTTACAGGTGTTTAGCGACCGACATGTTATCGTTTACTCTGTTATGGTTGGCATACATAAACACGACATATACTCTAAGGAAATATCGAGTAGTGTGTAGACTTACTATAAGTATAGATTTAGGCACAGCCACCAGAACAACTTGCAGCTTCGGAAAGGCACGAACCGGCGACTGTCTCTGGTTGCTTGGTTTAATAGACTCTCCGACGGGAATCTCCCGGAGCTATTAAGTGTATTTAGTCTACTTCAGTCAAAACGAAACCATGTGGATTTCTGGGAAAGGAAAAATCATTTGGAAAGTGAATGTATAATTCCCATAAATGTACAAGACAACCAACTAGGAATTTGGTCTTGCGAGACAGCAGACATACGCAAGAACCTTATTCACGGGTTTGAAGGACCCTACTTGGAAGTATGACGTTAATTTAACTTCTAAGAAATTGGTAACGTTAAAGTTCTTGGAGGTAGCGACAATGCAAAGAAGTGTGTTTTTCTGGTGAGCTTTTAAATATAGTTATCCCTAAATAATAACTTAATCATTCTAAGGTGTGAGAGAAATGACATACTATGAAAAGCTATTTAAAGTCTTAGTTTACCCGAGGGCCTACAGATTGACCTTTTACACCTGATGCCACCGTCGTAGGCCATGGCATGAACTGCCAGTGGTTTGCTTAGTGCTTAATTCACAGCAGGCTACAGCGAGACAAATCCATAAACCACTGTGAGATTCGACTAATGTTGCCTAGACTACATGCAGCCTTATTTTATTATACAGAAATTATAAGAATGACAATGTTGCATGAAGTTTTCATCTCAATGTTTTTTTGTTCTTCGCCTCCAGCCTCTTCTGTGCACTCTGATATGGTCACTTATTCTGCTACCTCTTGGGTTTGGCTGCGAAAGCCAAAAGTCCAAAGAAGACATTGCAATGGATTATTCCAACATCATACAAAAACGTATCGAGAACATTGTAAGTTGAATACAACAAAAATGAATGGCTTGATTTTGTGTACAAAAGCGTCTTTATTAATTTTCTCAATTAACTTAATATTTCACTCTTAGTTAAATGACAGAGAACTGAGTGAAACAACCTGCAAACCGGCCAACAGAAACGTAAGTACAATGGAAAATATTAGCGCCGCATGCCCTCTGCCGGTCGCTAAAATACATACAGATTTTATTGAGAAGGACTAAAGATTGTATGTATGTGTGCACTTCTGCAGGAATGCAAGAATGTCTCACCACAGATTCTGAACAGAGTGGTTTGTAGACATTCAAAGACAGATTTTTATCACATGACTTCCCAAGTGAAAACCCTCACAGAGTTAATACATGTTTCCTTCGGATGCGCATGCGAAGAGAAGGTACAGCATTCCACTCACAAAGGGTGCATGATTAATGCTAATGGTCTCTATTTGCTGTCATTTTTTAAATAAACACTTGCATGTGTGTTTTTGTTAGGATGGGAAAAAAAAGCCACAGCGGAGCTTGCAGAGGAAACTTTGCACACTGAAACACTGGCTGGAGAGGATAAAGGACCTATACAGTCAGTTCAACTCTTCTTGAGTTAAAGGACAGCAGGACATTTTCATGATGAGTCAAGGCTGTCAATGTAAACTTAACTGTGCAACCACTACTTATGGACAGAGGAAGGACACTTGTTCAGAGAGGAAAGAAGAGGCCACTTCTCTTGCGCTTCTGGCCAAATACATGGAGAAAACGACTGTGCGAATGTATATCAGTGACTTTGGTTGATGGATGGTGGAACCCTTTCTTGACTACCGTTTTTGGTTTCAAGACAACCTTTTTTTCTCACACAGCCACTCCACCAAGAAAGTGCTTTATTGCTGATAAAACCAGTGTAGAAAATGCCTAAACTTGCCAGCACCATTTAGGATGGATATCAAGCCATATGTATGTAAGAACTGTAACTAGAAGATGTACAAATTTAAATGACAGTAGACTATGAACACTGCATTACTGAAGAATACATACCTGTACATGACGTAACAAGTCTCTCGTGTTATAGCCATTCACTCTCTCACACACTATGTAACTATGCAGTCTGTGTGATTATGCTATGTTAAAAATTGCATGGTAGAGAATACTCATTTTAATACATAAAAAATAATACAACTTTTTGTTATGAGTAATACATGTTAAACCAATTTAGTAGTGTTAGGGAGTTAGGAGAGCATTGGGTTAATTTTGATGCTGAACAATATCAAAAAGTATCACAATAGACTACACTCAGTCAATCCAGATTCAGCAAGTAATCTCACATCATAATCTAAAAAAAAGTTTTATTTTGAGTTCAGAATTAATTAACAGCAGCATAGAAATAACAAGATGTCATTATTGTGTTGTTACGTCATGGACGACATTCATTTACTGCTGAGCATTTAAGTCAAGTGGTTTAACCTTTTAAAACAAACATTTCTTTTTTTATGTGGATATGTGTTATCTTCGAGGATATCCGAGATATATTAATTGCATTTAAGTACCAGTATGTAGCAATTGTACTTTAGGGTTAGGGTTAAGATTAGCAATTTTACCTTAAAATAACAGCTTTAAAAAATTGGGCCGCTACAATGACGTTTAATATGGAGAATGGCCTCTGCGCCATTGCCATACCAGGGTCCGTAGGCATATTACTGCACTATGTGTTTCTGGAAGCCGCCCGGGTTCTACTCTCTGCCGGACTAGTAAGTAACTTATTTGCCGTCTTGCTTTGTCTTGTGTTGCACTTGTTTGATGTTTGACTGTGTTAGGAAAGTTGTTGACTCAATAGTTTGTCATAGTGTCAAAGTAATCAAATTTCAACAGGTTTCGCTAGGTTTAGCCGCTAGCATCTCGTTAGCGATTAGCAATTCCTCCATTGTGCTGCTTTAACCCATAACACAGGTTTTCTCCTGCTTGCTAATATGGAGGCAATGCGTCACTCTTTCAATGAAGGAACGTGATCTTTTTTGTTAGATTGATGAATCAGATCTGGGCAGTGACGGTTTGTGATTGGCGCATGCAAATGTTCCATTCCTGAAAAATATGCCGCCACGCCCATTTCCAAAATCCATACTCGGTGGAAAGTCGCCGTCAAAATAGTGCCCTAGAAATAACAAAACTCATGCATTGCAACATATCAACTCATACATTAAGTTTATAATAATATAAACATATGAACTCAGCTCCCAACTGTAAAAATAGCTGCCATATGCAGCATTAACATGAGCTCTAATGAGCTAACAACAATGAAGATAGCGAAACGTGACTACTTTAGAATAGATGAATGGAAAAAATTTAAGGGAAATGAAGAGTTCAAATAGAATAAGCTTGACTAACTGCATTGGACTTTGGAGTGTGTCCGGATGGAGTCGCAATAATGACAGATAGCGACAGATAAGTACATGCCAGGCTGATTTAATTGGCAGGTGTTATTTGGGATACATTCTGGCTGCTCAAGTGAAGGATGAGTTTTGAATTCATGATATTTCGAAAGATTAAATGATGCCTTGTTCCCAAACTTCTACCTACTTACTGAAACGTGACCATTTCAAGAAACTGTTAACAGCATTTTTATACAGAAGTTTGAAGAGGCCTCTGAAGCTAGAATGAATGTGATAAAAGACTGATTAGTGTAACTAATGGCTAGTCCCATAAAATATGAAAGCAAGCAAGCTAGACATTCGTTAGCTGATTCTAATTACATATTAATACCACATCTTTCCAAGAGATCAGAGGAAAGTCTGAAATTAGTAAATATGACAGTATCACACAAGCAAACAGTTTGTGTAAATGTTTTATTCATGGTGATAACTGCAGTGTACTT
The DNA here is from genome assembly GCF_900700415.2 of Clupea harengus. Taxonomy (NCBI): domain Eukaryota; kingdom Metazoa; phylum Chordata; class Actinopteri; order Clupeiformes; family Clupeidae; genus Clupea; species Clupea harengus. The sequence continues at coordinate 6,099,854 of NC_045168.1, forward strand.
TCACCCTTTGGCTGTTTTATTTCTCATGAAAGCTTGCTGATCTCATTTCTGATAGCACAAACTTACAAAGTTATACGAGTGTAAAGGTTTCGATTGTGAGGTATACCACCTCTTTGGGTTGCATTGCATTACAATAAGTGTAATTGTGATCAGCTATGCAGTCAGTTACTTGTCAAGACTTCAGTCATGATGTTGAAACTATTGAAGTAGATGAGCAGTAGGTGTCTGGAGAGACAAGCTAAGGTATGCTTGAAGGGGAGGGTTGTTTTGATGGACAGCATTTCTGTGGAAATCTTGCGGGTAACATTGTAAAATGATTTCCAATACTGACACAGTTAAAAACAGACAGAGCTATCAGCTAACTTAGCAAAGAAATGGTACAAAATGTATATACAAAATAATATTGATAAGCTGAATATGAAAATCATTTGTCGGTCACAATATGTTTAAAAATATAACTGCAAAACAATACCATAAATAATAACTTAGTTGACCACATCTGAAGTCATACTGTTGTCATATTCCTTAAAAAGAACTGACAGTTGCTACACTAGGGCATACAATTCAATACAATTATTTGATGGTCCCATTTGAAAGAGATGTTAATTTAAAGCCTAGAGTTTCACACATATAGCCATATAACCACCAGCCTGGACAAAATACTTCTAATCCTTTTTGATCAGTAGTCAATCATATTGCACTCAATACATTTGCTATGGAAACATGGGATAGGAAGAAATGGGAGGGATTCAATTGGAAGAAACAGGGGGGATAAAATGGCAGAAAAGGAGTGATCTGTCTAGTGTTTAGTGTCTCATCGAGAGCACTGTGCCTACACAAGGACGTTTTCAGCATCTTAGCAAGTGATTCATTTCAGCATCTCAAGTGTCTTTCCATGGTCACCCATCCCTACGCGCGTCTCTCACAGCTAAATGTACATTCGCTTCACCCCACACTCACAGCAGAACTTGGCCCAATCCACAGGGTACTTGGTGCCACAGTCATGACAGAACTTCGTCAGTTGCCCCATGGAGTCATCCACCTCATTAACTGCCCTGGCATCATTGCTGAGGACAGAGAGAGAGATATTTCAACTGCCTGACAGAATGTGTGTGAAATGCGGAGGCTGAAAAGCTGTTTTGTGTGAGACCATTTTTTTCTCATGACCTCCTAGATTCAGCTCTTCAAGGCTACAAGTAAGAAGGTTTTCACACAACAGCTTAATTGTATTAAATACAGCAATTCAAATGAAGAAAGAAACAAAAAAATCCAACAGTTCAATTACATTTTTGTCTGTTCTATTTAGTCTAATAACCCCTGATCACAAGTCATAAGGACGTCATTTTACAGAGTAAGAAATGCAGAAATACAGACACTCATATTAACAAAAACATTAGACAAGTTACTGGACCTACTGGCCTATTGACAAAATTCCATTGCTACTGACTGCGATCACAGTCAATAAGAATTACTTGATTTCAATAAAAAAGAAATGTGTTACGATGTAATAAATGTTCAATGTCATACCTTGAATTGTCGATATCTGAATTATAGCCCTTCCTGTTTCTTATTGCAATCCCAGAGGAGGCACTCTTGGCCGATCCTACGGTTCCAACAGTCCTGGGTTTCATGGTTACTCTAAAGGGGAATAAGAACAGAACAACTCAGACAATGAATCTGTCTACACTTTAATGGTGCAGTCCCTGATCCTGGCGAAAGGCTGTTGATATTTGAGGTCACCAGCCAATCAAATACACTTCTCCCTTTTGTGCTTCTGAAGAAGTGATTGGAGCATGAATGCCTTGTTGTAGATTGGTTGCAATAGTCTATGGCTCAGTCTAAGCCACTTTGTCTGTTTCCCTTTTACAAGCCCAGGGTTTTTTCTTAGCGCACACACTGGACTGCGGTGAAAGTGGAGTATACTCAAGGACTGCACATTTAGACACATGCCACAGTCTAACGACTGCTGCCTGAGGCTGTGGTCTTTGCAGTCTGCGTTCCTCCTCACAGTCTCTCAGTGTCAGGCGCCACTTCAACACTAACGTGACGGGAGTAAACAGTCTGGAGACAACTTGTTGAAAATGTGGACTACTGGCGTGTTGAAAGCGAATGCTAAAGAGGCTAATGCCTAAGAGCCCAGCATCATATTCCCCTCTACTGTATCACCAGTAACTAAAGACTTCCAATCCTAGTTCAAACCCTGCCTTATGGAGGCATTAAGGTTAGTTTAGTAATTTCAAATTAACCATTAATGCCGCAATTGCCCCCATCCATGTTTAGTCCACATGTCACCATGGTTGTCTCCATACAGAGACAAGCTCCTCATTACCCAGACGGTGGGCTGGTCAGTCCTGTGGGGCTGGAGCGAACATGGGCGTACCCGGATGAGACAGTCCTCACTGATCCAGCAGAAGATGCTTTGCCTGTGGGAAGGCCTGGACAAAGACATACAAAAGCGTGAACTACTTTACACACACATATTTACGCTCCTTTGTTTATTGCTTCTGTGTTTGTTCAAGCATGCATTCCTTACTTCCTCATTTCCCTCCATGCCTCGACACATTCGTCTATTAAAAGTACAGTGTGAAGTCTTTACGGGGACTTATTAGCAAAAATGGAATATAATATTCATAATTATGTTTTCATTAGTTGAATAACCACCTGTAACTATGAATCGTTGTGTTTTCGTTAGATTAGAATGAGCCCTTTGTATTTACATAGGGAGCGGGTCCCCTTGCATTGAGTCTGCCATGTTGCGCTGCCATGTTTCTACAGTAGCCCAGAAGGGACAAACAAACCACACCAAGACACTGGCTCTAAAAAGGGTCTTTTGCATTTTTGTGGCATTTGACAACCACCGTAGGTTCTTGTACATGCTTGTAAAGGGAGGGGTATTCAGTTCGTTGCAATTCACCACTAGATTTCACTAAATCCTACACACTGTACCATTCATCTATCCCATCCATCTATGACTTCATAGTTTGCACAACTCTCTCAAAGCCAATTAACAAATACGACTTAAAAGACCGGAGCAGAGATTAATAGACTAAAGTATCATACACACATATGAGTTCCCTCTAAATAGACTTCCATGGATTGTTAAACCCTAAAGTGAGTGGAAGTATCAGAGGATAGGCCGTCATCAGTGCAACTATACCTGTACCGGTGCCTGCTGTTGGGCCATACAGGGATCGCTGCGGCAGCCGTGAGGAAGCAGGCGAAGTGGAGGTCATAGTGGAGTTAGCCTTCTTCACTGGAGGTTGCTTGCTCTAGACAGGACCCAGAGACAGCTTAATGTTAATGTTAAAGGGCGGCTCGGTAGTCTTGGACCGATAGTCCTGCATCAACATCGACAACAAAAAAAGTTTAAAATGTGTTAAATGACACAGCTGAGAAGCTAATGAATCCTCAGTGTGTTCAGAAAAAGCTGACCATTCTTAAGAAAACCTACTGGCCTACTGTAAGTCCTTCAGAATGGGGACAAATCTGATGCTGAAATCTAAACGAGAGAGAGAGAGAGAGAGAGAGAGAGAGAGAGAGAAAGAAAGTGAAACACAGAGCAGGAGAGAGATAAAGTGAAACAGAGAGTGGGAGAGAGAGAGACAGAGAGAGAGACAGAGAGGGGGAGGGAGAGATCAGAATGGGTTGATTACCTGACTTCGAGCCATTGGCTTCCCCCCTTTGGCTTCTCCTCCTGGAGGCTTTGCCTTGTTGGAGATCCTTGCTGCTTGCTCCTTACAGAACTTAATGTGTCGGTCAGCAGCAGACTCGGCGAACCTCCTCTGACAGTACTGGCACTGGATGTAATCTAGGAGAACGAAAGTCACATTACATTCTGCAACAAGAGGATAAGCTGAGATTTGAATGGCAGACATTCCTATCCAAAGCCATCTCAAGACATGTTATGCAAGATATGTGTTCATGGTTCCTGGAACATCTGAAAGCATCTGACAAACCGATAAAATAGTATGTGCACATTTTCTAACATTGAACATTCAAATACTTTGGCTTGAATTTTTCCAATGACCAATATAACACACTTTTTGAAGCCTACACTTGGCATGTCAGATAGGAGATATTTTTTGGAGGGTGACATCAGACTTGTACTCACAAACTCTAGTTAATCAGGGACCTGTATGTTCATCAACATCAGCTAAACTGCCATTAACTCACTAGACCCTGACATGCTAATGGCCAAAAGAAAACACCTGCAGACTTCACTAAAACAAAGACATTATATGTAAAATTTTAAATTTTCAACCATCAAACATATAGGTTTCCAATGAGCAAAATAACATACCTTGTCTATGAATACTAGACTACATATATTTTGTTGCAGTGAAAATCAGACTTGCACCCACAAATGTTTCATAAAGCCAGACCATAAACTCATCAGGTGAACCATCATGAACATTGAGCCCCCCAACATGCCTGGGTGCATCCTGGTTTACCTGGATCATAGGACGGAGGAGGTGGAGGTGGCAGAGGACCTCCATCCTTCATCACCTGGGTCAGCCCTTTAGCCGCTCGGATTGTGGCGATGAAGTCCTCATGCTTCCTTCGCCAGTTGGACTGTTTCTTGGGTGGCTCCGCCTATGGAAACACAGACACACAAACACACACACACACACACACACACACACACACACACACACACACACACACACGTTCGTGTGTATACACAAACAAACGCAAACGATGACGCACACACACAGATGGACACACACATACAGACAAACACACACACACAAAACAAATGCAAACACATTTACACACTGAGTCATCATGGGCCAACATCAGAGGTTGACATTGTGTGAGCCAAGACTATACTGTGGAGCATAACATATGAACCTCCTAACTTAATTATGAGGAAGAGCTGATCTAAGCAGGCAAAGGGCACAGAAACACTTGGTGATGCATACAGTGCACGACAATTATAGCAACATATTTCTGGCCTTCATAATTCCATAGCATAGTCCCATATCTATATAGAATATCGAAATCCCATTGGTCAATACACTAACAAAAACAACAGGAGGTTGTTTTATCCAGAGCTGCTTTCCATACTCTTTCATGAAACTGATCCGTAAAAAAAAAAAAAAAAAAAACCTTCCTTTGAAACTGACAACAGCTGACAGAAATGGTTCAGGTCCAGTGTCATCTCCATCCACTATGTCATGTGGCCTCCTCCTAAGACCTCAAATTAGCTAGGTCTTGTTCCATTTATTCTCTACCTCTAAGGATCACCCAGCCTTGGCTTTAACCATGCCATAAACTAACGGCTGTCAGTTTATGGGCTTTACAGTCCATTGTTGGAAATGTTGACAATTAAAAAATATATCTAACAATCATTTTTGCCATCACATATATTTTGATATGTAGAATAGAATAGAATAGAAAAGCCTTCATTGTCATTGTATTGGCATACAATGAAATTTGGAGGGCTTTTCCTGTCTCTATGTGTATGCCCAGTAGACTTAGATTGTTTAGGTCTGACAATTAGTCCTCATTTTCAAGCTCAAAGACACTAACATGATTGGTATTTCATGCCGGGACAATCAGAGGCAGTGTAGTCTTCTACAGCATAGTAGAAAGCAGAAAGATGGGGCAACTCTACTTTAAAGACAGTCTACATGGCCATCTACAAAGAAAATCTCAAAGCAAAACCTACGCAGATTTGTTGGCATGCATGCCTTTACAATATTACCTTCTTAAAAATGTTGCATAATGGTTCTGTCAGAGGGGTGTGAAGGTAATATTAGTCTGAGACAATCTAACGTTTAATTTACTTTTTTTATTTAAATGTGTCTGCTCCAGTGGTGAAGCAGACTGTGGCATCTACCATCTTCAACATTAAATATATTTAAGACAGACTGAAAAAAAACAAGCTTCAGGTAGAGATAAAGGTAATGTATTAGATCATCTGAAGATGATCACAATGAGTTACTTTACTTACATCCTTTGATTCAGCTCAATTTAGAGCTTCAACCAACAAAAATGCTTAACCAAGATTAAATTCCAAGGTTCCACTTAAATTCAATTCCAAGGTTTCACTTAAAGGCCAAAATTATGAAAACAATGTCAAAATGTCAACTTACTTTATTAGACCTAGTAGTGCTGGTGGTACTTTGTGACTGAAATACAATCAAAGGTGGTTTAAGGGGATAACATGACATCAGGGCAAAATAAAGACTGACAGTGGATCCATACCAGGGGTCTGGGCTTGGCAAGGATATAATGTTTTTAAACAGCTGCTTTTGTGTGGATTTTGTGTGTTTGCGTCTGTTTGTTTGTTTGTTTGTTTGTTTGTTTTGCTTATTTGTTCCATTACAATAGGTCTATCCTGTTACCTTAGGCTTCAGAGGTTTTACAACAGGAATGTCGGTTCCCTCAGCCCTCTGCCTGCTCGAGTCAAACACCCTCCTCCTCTTCGCAGCTGCCTTCTGACAGATGGGCGTATGCTTCTTCTGTGAGGGGAACAGTGCAAGCAGGGCAGTTAACAGGCAGCAACAGGCTGGGCAGAAGGCAGCCTATTGTGTGTTTACATTGTAGAGTGTGTTGCTGGTTGCTAGGCACCACAACAGGAGTAAAGACAATTCCACCTTCTAACACACACATACATTACACAAGCTAAACAGAACAATGCCTTGTTTGGGTTTCAGGTGCAGGCTTAGATGCTTGATAACTGTTGCAGTGATTTGTCAAAAACATCCACACATGAAAGAATCCTAAACGGTCTAAATGATCGTTTAAGTGCATAAACTTACAAAGTGCTAAGACATGTTTCATGGCAATGCTTACAAGGATTTTGGAGAAAAAGGTTCTGCCACATATTTTGCAGGGAGTCAGCACATCATTTGATGGAGTATACTCTGGGTCTGTGTGACAGAAGATTGGTACAAATCACTAACTGAAAGGTTATCAGACACATGGTACAGCTAGAAGTCTACCATATGTAAAACGTGGTTCAAGATATTTGTTAGCTCAGCATATCAATTACATAGTGACAGAGAGTAGTAATAATCACAGGCTAATTATCATTCCACAATCGAACAGCTCACAAGCATGCATTATCCTTTTTTATCTGCACTGGTTTCAAACTGATGTATGTTATATGGGGTGGGGTCAAGATATTTGTACATCCAACTAGCGACTAAAATGTTCAGCCCAGATGGTGAATCTGTGCCAGACCCCGGCCTTGTCTGCTCCAGAACCAGCTGTTCATTTGGCAAAGCATCATTCAACAACAACAAATGTTAGCATGCAGATGTCAATTAACCAGCAAGCTAATGCTAGCTATGGCAGGCATTTAAGATGAGGGGCCTTTTCTTGACCCAAATCCTAACCCGTGCGTCAACTGAACAAAATGCATTTACTTATATGTTCATCCAAACCCATGAAGTGAATTAATCACAACACACCTCTTGTGACCGTTAGCTAGTACCAGTTAGGATGACTGATGAGAGGGTAGTATTACAGTAACGTTACACACCTTGGCTAGGTATCGTAGCTATCATAGGAGAACTTGCTAGCCAACCATGCTAACCAATTGGAATACTGCAAAGCGGTTGCTACAGCTACAATTTCACAACGCTCACACAGGTCTTTCAAATAATAACCATAATGTTGTAGACTGGAATATATAGTCTTGTCTGTTAGTGGGCTTAGTTTCTACTGCTGCATAGGGTCTGATGATAGATTGCAACTCAGAAGGAGGTCGACCGTCCCCTCCCTAGACACAAGCACATGAAAACAAACATCCAAGTGTCCTAGAAACTCATGACATTCCAGCGTCCTCAATTGTTTTTCCCCCAAATGGAAATCTGGAAGCGAAATGACCCGTATTAGTCACTAAATTGTTCCACTTTGCTTTATTGTTCAAAATCAGCTCACCGTCAAAGTCCTCCATCTCTCGTCTAGCTGTACAGTGCCCGATGATGCTGTGGCAACTGGATTTCCCTAAAAGCCGCTTCACATTCCAACATCCAGACATTTCATTGGTCGTTCCCTCTCCGGCGAAGACGGAGACGCGCATTGTTATCCGATGGGCGTGGAAGTTGCCACAATTCATTGTATCCTTCAATCTAGTTAACGCGCGCCGTAGATATTTTTTTCCACAATAACAATCTAACCTAATCTTAAAAATGAATTGACAAACATTATTTAAGAGGAAGAACGTCGACTTAATTTGTAAATTCTAAACGCAGTGGGAAAAGAGACTCAAAGATGAAAGTAAGTTCATAATAGGTGCACTGTCTACGAATGCCAGCAGTCATCTTGCGTGCATATGCGAGTCTTTCCCGTGGAGGCATTTTGAAACAATCGACATGTGTTTCTGCTCCGCAAAACAAGCGAGCTATTTTCTGGTGGAGTTAATGCTAATTGTATTTTTGCCACGGATACATGTGAGCAACTAGGACAAAACAATGGTTATACTGAATCAGTGCGCTGTTTGTAACAATCAACAGTTCAACAAAAAGCCCAAATTATGTGTCTGTTTGTAACAATCAACAGTTCAACAAAAAGCCCAAATGATGTTAGCTTAGACTAAACATTGCATGTTTAACACTTTTTTTAGGCCTACATTCATGTGTAGCCTTAAGATAAATATAAATAACCTAATAGGACCTATGCCGACTAAGAATGATAGGCCACTTGACAAGACTTTTGAATGGCAGTATCTGTTACTGGCCTATCATTGAGAATGCTTGGTAAATAATACTTATCGTAGAGTTAAATGACTTTGAAATTAAACTGACTGAGAAATAATCGTAATTCAGAATTATCATTTCCTTCAATATACGCAATCATGATACACCGATAGCCTAGGCTACAGATAGTTCCGCGATGACAGCCTGTGACGTATAAACCTAATTGTCATTGAGTTTCTGTAATTATGAATCATTTTTAATTTAGTCAAGCTAACAAATTGACTATACAGATTTTAAAACATGGGCATTCCAAAAACCTCACATTTGCAATACACCAAATAGCCTACACTGTCCATTCTGTTGACAGCCTGTAGGCTACAGTAACGTCATGAAGATAGTGTGCAGCACCGAAAAAGCGTCCCGTTACATCTCTGAAGTGTAAACGGAAGCGACAACTGATTGATGCCGATCTGCATGCCCACATTTGGACACCGCAAAGCAAAAAACAGGTAATTGTTGTCAGAATGAATTGCGCAGCATTTAAATCGGAAGTTCGAAATATTTGTCAGTGCTTGTCAGCTCACATTAATAGTTCCATATGCGTAAATTGTAGCTTACTAGGGCATGTTGAACAAAGGAATTTAGCCCGCATCGACATCGACCAAAATCCTTATTTTCAAGTTGTCAATTTTATGGAGCCGTTATTGTCACTAAACA
>NC_045168.1:6114221-6144221 GCF_900700415.2 Clupea harengus
AAGGTCGGTTTATATGAATATTAGGCTACTTGCTGGTTTGCAATTAGGTTTTTTTTTTTTGTTTACACTGCTTCATAATAAATAAAACATTTGTGTAACAACACATTTAGCTTAGTTTATGGATTTAAGTGGAGACCTTGGAAATTGTGATACTAGCATTTGGTATAATAGACAAAGAAAATAATGATAAATTAAAGATTAAATGCAGCCCTGCGTCAATGTAGGTACAAATCATTAGACCAGCCCTTATGGTTATTTGTTGCCTCTCTTATGACAATTATATAGGCTACAGTAGAATTTATGTTTTGATTGATCTTGAAGTCCTTAATTCCTTATATGCTGTATATAACAACAGGTCTGTTAACTCTATGCTGCAGTGTGATCAGTAATTGATGTCTCTTAAAGGTGATCTGTGAGTACATCTCATTTCTCATGTATGTCTGTCCTTCATTCCTCCATCCTTGTTGCAGTCCTTCTTCGTTTCCTTCACGTTTTTGTCAAGGGGAGGGATTAGTATGTAACAAAAGGAAGGAAGGAAGGAAGGAAGGGAGGAGTGACAAATAATGGAACTAATAAAACCCTAGTCGCTAGTTCCCTCCAAAGTGGCACAACTCTCTTTCTGTATGGCTCCCACATAGCTCTCTGCTGCCTGCATGTAAATATGTCCTTTGAAATCATTATTATCTATGTTAACTATAGGTTGAGTTCATGGTGAACTTGTAACTTTGCAGAATGGATGGCTGCTGTGTACCTTTGACACAATTATAACTATATCTTATCTTAAGCATCTTTCGTACAAAGCCCCACGCCTTGTCCATTATTCTAGAACTCACTATAGACAATAAAATGTAATGTTAGTTACCATCATTCCAGATAGCCTGTCAAACTCACAGTCTGACTTTACTGATTTGCAGTACATGGTAAATGACTCACTGCTATTGGGCACTTTCCCAAAGTCACTCAAGTACCTGCCACTCTTAAAAAAGAAAACTCTGGATGCCTGTGTTAAACAACATGTCTCAAATCTTCCTTTTATGTCTAAGATTATTGAGAGTTGTTTTCAATCAACTCAAAAATGTATTTTAACTCAAGTGGTCATTTGACAACAACATTGATTACCATGGTTCTGCAGATGACACACAGATATATCTGGCTGTCTCAGCCAAATAGACTCACGTGTCAATGTTTAGAGCAAATAAATAATTGGATGAGCCAAAATTGTCTTCAATAAGATAATGAAAGAAATCAGAGTTATTGTGTTTGGCAGCAAAAAGAAGAGAATTAGCCTTAGTAAACACCTTGACTCTCAAATAGATCTCACTTTCACAAACCATATCAAAGCAATCATCAAAACAGCCTTCTATCATCCGATAAATATAGCCAGAATCAAGGGTTTGGTGGCCAACAAAGACCAATAGAAGCTCATTCATGCTTTTATTTCCAGGAGGATGGACTACTGCAATGGTCTCTTAACTGGTCTTCCCCAAAAGACCATTAAACTACTGCAACTCATTCAAAATGCTGCTGCTAGAGTTGTATCCAGGACCAAGAGAACAGAGCACATTACTCCAGTTCTTAAGCCTTTACACACTGACTTCCAGTTAGCTACACAATATATTTTAAAATGCAGCTACTAGTCTATACAATTTATATAATCTTTTAATTATGTGCTGTGTACTTTCTTTTAATTATTTATATCTTTGGTATTATTACTACTTCATGTACTTTATTTTAATTATATATATATATTTAATTTTGTATCTTTTATTGTCTTGCACTCTTAAGCACTTTGTCTTTGTTTTTCCTTTGGATGTTCCTTTTGCTTTCATTTGTGTAAAGCACATTGAATTACCTCTGTGCAATGTGCTATATAAATAAACTTGCCTTGCATTGTCTTTTCCTAGATTTTGACCTTGAAGAGAAGAAGTGCTTCACATTCCACTTGTAGATACTCGTCAAGAAAACCTGGCAACCTTCAGGACAAAAGGGAGGACACAGTCTGTTAGTATGTACGTAGTAGGCTTCCTCTCATCCCTAGGTGACTCTACAGACATCTAGCCAAGTTAATGGATTTAAGTAGAGACTTGTGATGTTAGCATTTGGTACACTAGACAAAGAAAATAATGATGAATAATAAGATTAAGACTTTACTTTATTTATATAGCGCCAAAACAATACAATCGTCTCAATGCGCTTTACAGAGCCCCAGGGCCTGAACCTCCTTAGAGGAAGCACAATGGCGACATGGGCAAGACAAAACTCCCTCTTAATCAGGACATTTTACAGGCTAGATCAGAGCCAGATCTTGGCCAAACCTGTTCCTGGTTCGGCTGACTTCTGCCAAGTCTCCCTAAATAAAGGGCTCAGCACCTCCAGCTGCCACTCCTGTGCCTCAACACACCTAAGCAAAGCAGGGCCTTATTCATGATCTGTAGTGTATAAGAATGTAACCAGTCAGTGTGATCAGTGTCCTCAGGTATGTTGTGAAATTCACTAAATGAATGGGTAATTTTCTGGTGATGCTCAGTAACACGGTGGAATTGCAGAGCAGTTGATTGAAATTACTCAACAATAGAGCAACTGGCATCAAAATCCACTGCAATTTATTTAGTTGGTGGGTATATATTGGTTGACATATAAACTTGTTCATTTCTGTTCTGTAGGGGCTTAATTCACCATATGAAGGTCTACACCTGCGTGGCTCTTCCAGCCTTAATCCCTTATAAAGGCCAGGCTGTAATGGTAAGATGCTCCTGACCCGTATGGTTGGATTAGATGCAACAGGTACGACACACCGCGGTGCATGTGAACCATGAACCATGTGTCCCTTTTAAGAAATAATATTTAGTTCTGGATTCTGTATCCTCTACAGACAATATATATATATATATATATATATATATATATATATAACATAGGTACAACATTTTACACATCAAAAATGATGTTGCTATATTTTAGTTGAAAGTATATTTTCACCATTTGTCATTGTCTGTGGTAGCATTGATTGAGTTATGTCCAGCACAGTTGAATAGCTACATTGAAAGTGACATTTGCCCTTTACTGTAGGCCTTGCCGCATTGAGACCAAACAAAATCCACACGCTGACCTTTCCTGGGTGGCAGAAACAGACCCATTAATCATTTCTCAAACTCGACTCCAGTGGGCAGTTGGCTGTTGGTGGGGCGAACAGATGCATAAACAGGCGAGATTTCCTTTCAGATTTCATTTCTCCGTCTCCATTCATCCCTGTTGTTCAGACCCGGTTCTGTTTCCATCAGTCCAAAAATTAAACTTGAGTTAAAACAGCACCATGAAGCAATTTGCATCTTTTGGAGGTACATTTTTAGAGGTAAATAGTTTTGCTATCATCTTGAAATTAATTTTGATGGTATATGGTCGTGTGAATGACTGCTGTTCCCATTAGCCATCCAGGCTATGCACTATGCGCTATGCACTATGCACTCTTGAGGTCTGGGGTGGAACACCCTGCGTAAATGTAAGAAAAACCTTCACAGCACGACATCTAATCCTTTGCTAAAAATGACCAATTACAATTTTAGCTGTGTTTGTGTATCTGTGTTTATAAGGTTTTTGCATGGCTTTTAAGTGGGTCACTAATTTAAGTGTGCTAATTAAAACCACACCTTGCTTTAAAGTAAGTATGTCTGCTAAGATAACGACAGGACACAGAGCCATGCTAGTGAGGTGTGGCTGGTGAGGGAGTAGGCCATCAGTCAACCAGTTTTCCTGGTTGTCAGGGCGCAGAAAAGTTGGATGCCAGCAATTGTTGTTCATAACAGTGAACACACAATGTCAGGAGAGGTTTCAGTGACAATCAGCCAAAGGGAAATACACCCTCAGACTGAAATAGAGACATTCCCCCAACACCACTGAGAAAACCCACAAAGGCTCGCGTCTATCGCCCTGGAGTAGGTCACAACGCACCCCCTTGTGGACATTCATGGAACTGGAGATGGGCTCTAGCAATTCCAGTAAATCTCCAATCCTCAGCTACTTCTTCAGCTGTATTCCTATGCATGGCGCACGTGCCCATAAACCTGGGGAATCTATCATGGTTGCAACTATATATAAAAAAAAAATGCAATATGTGCAATCTGTTCTGGAACCACTAGACCAGGACCCAATTCAGATGTATCCATTAGAGAGGGCCCAGGCATGTGTTTGCATGTGTGGGCAGTGTGATGCCGGGTCTCTGGGGAGTGAGCGTGAAACTGTGGAGGTGGTGCTGGAGCTCTCCACATGCATCACACACGCAGCTCACACAGACAATGATGGATTCTGGCCTGACTGGGCAGTGTCATGCCATCATTTCCAATTTATCTCAGAGGCTCTCTTTCACCCTCTTGCAACTGTCTGGCCTACTCTCTTTCTTTCTTTCTCTCTCTCTTTCTTTCTCTCTCTCTCTCTCTCTCTCTCTCTCTCTCTCTCTTTCTCTCTATGTGTCTATCCATCTCTCTATCTATCTAATTTTGGAAAGTGCTCGGTAGATGAAGCTATACACGGTATGAAACTGAAAAGAGTGATTAAGAGACGGATCGCAGTGTGGTGCTAAGACGTACATCCTCTTTTCTAAGTAAACCATTTGACATCTGTGTCTAATTAGCCAAAACCCGGACCAAATGCAAGAGTGCAAATGACCACACACATACACGCAACAGAGCGACAGCACCTCTCTCCAGTGTGTGAGTTGAGACGACAGTGGCACTGCAGGCCGCCTGACAGGAAGTGAAATTGGCCATTGTATTGATGCTTGTTAACAGCCAGCTCTCTAATGACCGCTCGACCCGTCTGCCCAATTCGAGCAAGCAGCAGGAGTGAGTTTGACAGCAGGAGAAAGAGTCGAGTGTTCACGCTGAGTATGTGTGTGTGTGTGTGTGTGTGTGTGTGTGTGTGTGTGTGTGTGTGTGTGTGTGTGTGTATCTCTACAGCTGTGGGTGTGTGTGTGTTTGTTTGTTTGCATGTATGTGTGTGTTTGTGTGTATTTGTCTTTATGTGTTTGTGTGTGTGTGTGTGTGTGTGTGTGTGTGTGTGTGTGTGTGTGTGTGTGGGTACGACTCTGGAGCAGCTGCCGTGGATGAGCTGCAGGTGTCTCGTCATGATGTGGCGGATCAAGATGTGCAGTAATTACAGTGGATGAAGGAGGGGTGGCAGTAATGAGTACGGAGAGAGGCAGGATGGATGGATGAGTGGATGGAGACAGACAGGCCGAAGAGAGAGAGAGACAGTGGGGGAGAGAGAGAAAGAGAGTGGGGGGAGAGAGAGGGAGAGAGAGAGGGAGAGAAAAAGAGAGAAAGCAGATCAGATTTATGTATCACAGGGATTAGCCGGTAAAGGTCATGTGAAGTCTCAGTGTCATTCAGCAGGTGCATTCAGAACTGAACAGAGAGAGAGAGAGAGAGATAGAGAGAGAGAGAGGAGTGATAGATAGATAGATAGATAGATAGATAGATAGATAGATAGATAGGTAGATAGGTAGATAGATAGAGAGAGAGAGAGAGAGAGAGAAGGAAAGAGGAGGAAGCGAGACAGGGAGGGTTGAGGGAGAGAGAGAGAAAGAAAGAGAAGGATGGGAAAGAGAGGGGGCAGGGGGATAGGAGTGAGAGAGAGAGAGAGAAAGAGAAGGATGGGAAAGAGAGGGGGCGGGGAGATAGGAGAGAGAATTTAAAGGAAATATACTCTTCCCCCTGTCTCGTGTTTGTCAGGCCACACCCCTGAGATTGCGTACACATATATTAGCAGAAACATTAACTGTATGTCATACAGCATCCCAAAAAGCCTGTATGAACTTATGCTGTGAATACCACACAACCAACCTACATCAAACAGTGGCAACACACTCACCGCTCAACCCAAAACCACACTGGGCCATTTTTTGTCATATGTATTATTCTGGGTATAATTCAAAGTATTAACTGTTATTATCCGAGATTGTCATAGTCTGACCTGCCTCTGGTATAGTTTAGTGTATACAGTATATGCTGATCATGTTATAGTGATTGACTCAAACAGATCTGGCCAAGCCTGGTGCAAACCCAGCCCAGTCTGTACTTAGTGCTTTCAACTGGAGGTGTCTGGGAAAGCATACAATATGTCTGAATAATCATATAAAACCGACAGGAAGATATGAATGCATATGTTTTTTTGCAATAAAATTTAACACCCTGATGTTTTTCAAAATTTCACTCTTAAATTCAAGAATGTTTTTACAGATTAATCAGACAGCACCATCTGACATTTTCATAGTTGTGTCTGAAATATTTGAGCCCTGAGAATAAGGTGCTAGAAGGAGCTGAGGCATATTGTGCTATTTCAATGTATAAGTCATTTAGCATATAGAGAAACTTATAGCAGATTCCAAAATAAATCGTATGTAATATGATTTTTGTTATTAATCTTTGATCTTGAGAAGAAGCTTTGAAAGAAATACATTAATCAAAAACAAAGCATTTAATGACCTATAACCTGTATATAATTATCATAACCTATACACCCATTACAAAATAAATAAAATTACAATGAAGCATACATTTCACATTTGTTTTACAGTCTATTTTAATACATCTTATATCCTGTCAGATTTTTATATTGCCTGTCTTATGTTACCGTGAGGTGCTGTATTTCAGGGCGCAGGGCTTCAACACATCCACGCAAGAGAAACATATTTTACAATATTAACTTGGATTAATCTCATTAACATCTTATACCTAATAAAACACTGGAGGTGGAATGTGAGATGGAGAAATGAAACAGTGATTTGATTTAGAGCATATCATCACAGAGACTGCTCACTCACATGGAAACCACACTTGGCAACCAGCCTCCTGCAGTAGGGAACACACCAGAGTTGGTGGAGAACGAAAAGAAAATATCCCATGCAAAAACATACAATATTATCAATGAAAACATATCATGATCTGTTTAATTTCTCCCACAAGTCACCATGACTAATAAGCCATCCGCTAATAAACATGTCTGGACGGAGAACGATAACACAATTAAGCTTCCTCCTCGCTAACTAAAAATACACAAACGTGCAGTGGAGTTGAAGTGTCTGGTCCCCCTCCTCCACCCATCCTATATATATATATTCCCATGCCGGCCGCTGAGCTCAGTAAGTAAAGCTAACACTTGGCTTGTGAAATTTAGAGAGAGTATGTGGCCACTGCCATGAATCTCTCCTTCCCAGGACTGAGGGGCATTTGATGATATTAACCTTCGACCTCAGGAAGGGAAGCTGCCTCCATGATTCTCATGGTCGGGACATTGTCTTTAGGTTTCGGCAGTAGTCTGCTCCATCAGTTCTAGAGCTTAGGGTCTTCTCAACGGTGGACTTTCAGGAGTGTATTAAAGGCAAATGCTCGTGTTGTTTAAAGGTTAAGCTCTATTTAAATGCTTTCCCATAAAATCAAAAGAGATTTAGGGAGCTGAAGAGTTAGGTTGGGTTTCTATTTTTTGCCTGTAGGGGAAAGCAATCTTGTGAGATTTACTTATGTTTGTATGTATATTCCAAATGACACTGACCTGTTCCATATCATGTTACAGTAAGGGAATATATGGATTTTTAAAGCAGGATTTGGAGAGTTTTCACACAATGTAAGTGAAACGTTTCTCAAAACAAAATGTAAAATCCTCAAACTTTTGGTCATGGGAGAGCAACAACTGTATTTATCAACTCTTTATTTGCTTTCTTTGCCACTGGACATACGTTGGATTGACAAAAACGGCATAGTTGCATGTTTGAATGAGGTAGAGCAGTGGGGAAAAATGTAATCGCCTTTATATCATAACTACGCCTGCCCACTAGGGTGCACTGTTGTATAACAAAAACTCAACATCCGCCACTCTACACAACCCCAATAATAATTCCCAGCGAACAGAATTCGGTGACTCAATGGTTGTTCAATAATTTCAGCTGTGGTGTCATAACGGAATATAAATATAAAAAAGTAAAGTACAATTATATTTTAAATGTATATGTGTATCCTAAATTTCCTTTGGAATCAGTATTACATTTTGTCTTTCCTGGTACTCAAATGGACTGTCTATGTGTTTATGGAGAAATATCTTTCACCTACGTGCTTCTGGTCAACAATCTGAGATCAGAGACCTGATGACATTTCAAGATCATTGTCTTACAGAGATATTACAGAGGAGGTCAAGATTCGTTCAGTTTGGTTATCAGGGCATACCAGCAAACATAGTTCAGTATACACCTATATGCAATATACAATACATACCCTATTTTGCTGTACAAAACCACAATATAATTTATGAATGTTTTCTTTCTATACCATATTGTTATGTTTGCTGGCATGTCCTGATAACAAAACTGAAAGAATCTTGACCTCCTCTGTATCATCTTTGTGTCGTCTTGATCTACACAGAGACCAAATAATGAATGAAAAGCATGGCCTTTCTATGGCGCCATGGAGGAACAGTGGATATACAGTTGAAGACGCAGTGGATGAACATTTGTGTGAACTGACACAGGCATAGCAGCAGCACAGGATCCCAAAGCCGGTGTGAGGGCAGAAGAATATGGTACAGACAGACTGACTGAAAGCCCGTTGGCTCAGGGTCTTTGTGTGTGTGTGTGTGTGTGTATGTGTGTGTGTGTGTGTGCGTGTGTGTGTGTGTGTGTGTGTGTGTGTGTGTGTGTGTGTGTGTGTGTGTGTGTGGGGGGGGGGGGGGGGGGGGGGGGGGGGGGGGGGGGGGGGGGGGGGGGGCTGAACAGGGTTAAACTCTGAGACTCCAGGAATTACCCAACACAGCACAGCACAACTCAACACAGTCCTGCCCAGCTGCAGCTCTGGGCTCCCCCTGTGCACAAGGGGTCACTGGGGACCTAGTGAAGTGTGTCAGGCTGCTCTCCATCACTTTCTCTGTCTCTCTACGTCTCCCTTTTCTTTCTTTCTGTCTTTCTCTCTCTTTCAGTGCCTTAATCTTGTTCTTTCTCTCTTTCTGTCTCTCTCCTTCTCCTGCTCGTTTACTCTCTCTCTTTCGTTCTCTCTCCCGGTCTATTCTCGCTCTCTCTTTCTCCTTATTCTTCCTTCACTCCTCTCTCACTTTTCTTTCCACATTCATCTGTTCTTCACTCGTTCTTCACTTCTGCTTTCCATCTTCGTGTGCACACAGTCCTTAAAAAACGCAAGCCTTACAAACCGTATGCGTTCGTGTTCCTTGTCCTAAAGGCTGCGGGGTCGAGTCTGTCCGAGTCTGAGACACTCACTGTCTATCGCACACATGACTGCCCCTTCTGTGCATCATGTCTACGTGTGCGTCTTATTTGGAACATTTAAAAATACATATTTTGTACATGACACAACCCAACCCTGCCAAGTCTATAATTCAAGGGTTTATGCTGCCAGCTCTGATGAGGCAAACGTCTCCCATAATACATCGCAGAGATTAGAACTGCCGCTGCAGAAGTGTTTGTGCTCATGTGACAAACCAGGCTCCCTTTTGGAGTGTTTTTTGTTTTAAACCACACACATTAGATACATTACAAGATAAATGGGTTTGCTTCATAAAGAGTAATCCAATCTGCCGGGCACAGAAAATAACAGAGCCTGTCGACTTGGGGCAGAATTACACTTCTGATTCTCAGTCTCGCTTCTGCTCCTTTTCTCTTCTTTCATCTTTCTTCTTCTTTTTCTTTTTTGTGTTTTCTTTTTTTGTCTTCTTCGCCTTGTTTTCTTCTTCTTCCTCTTCTTCTTTACCTTCTTCATCTTCCTCTTCTCACTCTTCTTCTTCTTTGTCTTCTTCTTCTTTGTCTTCTTATTCTCCTTTCTTTCTTCTTTGTGTTTTTACTTCTACTTCTACTTCTTCCTCTTCTTCTCAGGGGTGGATCTGGCATACCCCAAAGACTGCAAAGACCCCCAGATGCGGGTCTACTCCTGGCCTGATCAGTTCCAACCTCTGCTTCTTCTTAGGGTGAATGTTTTTCTACCCTCTTGCACATGAACAAGCATGTCTGACGAGACTCCCAACCAAGACCTAACCTCAGCGTCTCCCCTTGCATGGAGAAAAACATTAAGAGATAAAAAACACCACACTTGTGAATGCAGGAGAGTTTGTTTAGACAGCTAGCAGTCTTTGGGTAACCGCCGCTAATTATGCGTCATAAAGCTGTGGAGCTAGAGACACTCCATGGAAACCTCGCTTTTAAATTAACCCTCGCCGTTTGGCGAAGGGAACATAAATTACTTTTTAATTGCTCTCGCGCATTTGCCAAGCCTCGTGTTTGTGGAGATCAAAACTGTCATAATTAAAAACGTTCAATTTCATTTTGTTCCTCCTCCCTGTAGCCGCGCCGAGTAAATGAGAAACAGCAGCATACCAACGGAGAAAATGGAGTGGTTCTTTCCCTTCGCATTGAGTGCAACTCAACTGTAGCTCTAACTGGGCCATAAAAGCTATTTAATCACATATCATGTAAAAACAGCCAGACATTTCACATGTTGGGGAATTCACCTAAGCCTGGCTCTTCACTTCAGACTGATCTCAGAACTCTTTGGATTTCAGGATCTCAGAGATGACATAGAGTACGAGCCATTTCAATAATGACAGCACAATATAGCAACATATTACTCATGAACACATTCTTAGTAGGCAAAAATGTAAGAAAACTAGGGCCTTGTCCTCTGCAGCAAACCAGCACAGTCTTGCTTTTGAAATGACTAGAACTTTCTGAGACGTGTCACCAGGGGAGGAAAGGAACAATCAGTTTACCAGCTCAAACACTCCAAACCTGGAAATGTCTTTCCAGATCTTTTCACGTTGCTCTGTGTCTGTCCCGAGAGACAGTCATAATGAGTTCACTGGATCTTCGGCCGCGAGCCTCGCCGCCGAACCACAAAGAGCGTGCCGGAGCCTTTCCATGTCGCAGCGCAGACTGATGACCTGGCACTGTCCCGGACACCATAACTCAACCGTGGCTGAGGCTTCAGCAGGCATACCAGGCCGTAGGTGGGAAAACACTCAAAGAAAACTGTCAGACCACAGCCCAGAGACCAGAGCAGAGTAGGAACTTAGGAACTTAACTCTCATCAGATGTTAGAAGATGAATGTGCGGCGTTCTGACTTCAAAGTGTGCATTAGAAAATGTTCATGTCTTATTTCAGTTTACATGACCTTGTTGCCACTACACGCACTCAGATTATGTACGCAACATACGAGACTTATAACATATAAACAAGTGTTATAAATACGAGACTTATAACATATAAACAAATGTCTGTCCACTGCTACATTACTTTCAACAACGTCTTCACTGCAGCATCACACTGAAAGAATCTGAGAAACACATAACAGCTATTTCTACAATTGTTTTTCCCTTTCAGTGATTGATATTATGGTCTGTATGTGACTGGTTTGGGGCCTTCCAAAACACATCAGTCTCTTCCATTTGTTAATTGCTGCTCATGTAAAGGCTGGGCAGGCTGAACCACACAGCCCCCCCACTCCCCGGGCCCTAAAAGAGCCATGACTGTGGTTGTGCCGTCAGCACTTTTGTGGAAACAGGATCCTCTGTATAAAACACAGCTGGATTTGAACACAATGCTATAGCTTAGAAACCTGTTTGGGGCAGAATCATTCATCAGAGGTGCGCTGACTCTGTAGCAGGCAAGCAGTTAAAGCTATTTATGCACACACACACACACACACACACACACACACACACACCAAACATGTGCACACACTCACATATACCGTATACAACATGGTGGACGTGTCATGGTGGTGGGACAAGACAAGTATAACTGAAATCCTGTTCATGGTGGGCTGTCAGTTCTGTTTATATTCTGTGAGACCTGAACAATGTGGGGTGTGTGTGTACACATGTGCGAGGTACATACATATGAGTGTGTATGTGTGTGTGTGTGTGTACACATGTGCGAGGTACATAAATATATGTGTGTACACATGTGCGAGGTACATAAATATGTGTGTGTACGTGTGTGTGAGTGGTACATAAATGTGTGTTTGTGTGTGTACATATGTGTGAGGTACATCAATATGTGTGTGTGTACGTGTGTGTGTGTGTGTGTGTGTGTGTGGTACATACGTGTGTGTGTGTGTGTGTGAACACTTGTGTGAGGTACATAAATGTGTGTGTGTGTGTGCGTGTGTACACATGTGTGCGGTACATAAATGTGTGTGTGTGTCTGCGTGGGTACACATGTGCGAGGTACATAAATGTGTGTTTGTGTGCGTATGCACATATCTGTGAGGTACATAAATGTGTGTGCGTGCTTGTGTACACATGTGTGAGGTACATAAATGTGTGTGCGTGCTTGTGTACAAAGCTGATGTTGGCTGTTTACTGCTTGTCAGTGTGATTGACACAGGGTGGGTCTGTATGCTGAAGCTGATTTCATGCTTGTAGGTGGTGCCTGACAGACACATTTCCCTTTCCAACCTCAGCATATTGCCGCAACTGGAACTCCACCAGGAAGCTGTGTATGACAGCTATGGTACGAATTAGTTTCCTTAATTAAAGATGTTATGTGTGCATTTAACAATACTGTAAATGAATAATTATCATGCCAAATAACATAAACCTGTTATCTGTTTGAAGGCATAAACTCCAGTATCTGTGGGGACATACAAAGATCAGTAGCTAAAGGTAAAATAAGAGCGGGAATATGCCAAGCCCAGACACTAATGTGCAGGATGACATTGGCCTAAAAGACCTGAGGTCCGCCTTTGTTGTGTAGTAAGGCAGTCGCACCAGAAGGAAGTAATGCACTTATATTGTATTCCCTTTACTGTGACTAAAATGCTTGCTTGATCTTGCACAGCAGGTTTCTATACTTAGTGCTCCTTTGCTCCTTATTGCTGCAGAATACGTATTCCTGTAGCTGTGTTCATGTGACCCGCAAGACTAAAAGCAGACAGAGGAACCTGCGTGTGGAGCACCCAGGCCAGCAGGATGGGCTCCTTTTGTCTCTTTAGAGCCAGCAGCCAGCAGTGGAGAGGAGAAGAGAAGAGGAGGAGAGGAGGTACCCCCTTAAACCTGAATAGTGTGTTGTGTTTTTTATTATTATTTCTAGGGGAGGATGGGGATGGGGATGGGGGTAGGGATAGGGGTGGGGGTGTGCTTGCGGAGCGAAACACTCAGGAATTAGGAGTGAGGGGGCTCAGCTGTGTGGCGCACATGTCCAGATGACAGTAAATTGCGGATAATACAGAATTTAAGTGGCTCTGACAGCCCTCCAGCATCTCGCAGGGAAGGGGCCTGGTAGCACAGGCCGAACGAGGCTGGGGCTGGGGCTGGGGCTGAGGCTGACTGACGCGAGTCTTCACCTTCCTTCATCATCACACATTAATGACGGATGTCAACAGCTGAGAACAGGCTTCTCTCTTGCCCATGGACTGGAGAAAGTCACAGAACTGCAATCTCTGAGATGCACAGAGACCCCCGCTCCATCTACACAGTATATTCATTAAGTGGATTTAGTTAGACAGGGCGACTTAGGTCACAGTTCAGGTGTACATCTGTGCATGCTGTAAGTAAGCTTTGGAGAACAGCGTCTGTGAAATTAAGTGTGAATGTATAAATGTATATCTTATATATATCCCTGGTAAGCAAACCCATGACCTTGGTGTTGTTAGCACCTTGCTAGGAACTCACCGCCACTACTACCACACTACTACTGAGGAACGTGGAACAGGAACATGAGGAACGTGATACAGGAACATGTGTCCTTGGTCCGAACTGATTGTCTTTGCTTACCAATTGCCACGAGGCAAGTAAATTATCAGAGGAGTAACTGAGCCAAACACACTGCTGCCGTCTTCTTCAACAACCCCAAAATGTCTTGTGGAATCATCAAGCTCTCAGTGGGAGGATTATCTAAGGAAGTAGAGAAAAGGCAGAGGTTTAAATGTTTATTAATGAAGAATGCAGATGCAGCTAACAGCCTCTGCCTTCGCTTGGATGAGAGAAAGTTCAGCTTTTGTTTAGCTAATTCCCTCCTGACAGAGCGGCGATGCTTGTGTGTCTGAGAACCCCGCAGAAGATTACATTACTGCTGTTAATTATGGCAGATCATTTGCATATCTTTATAAATCATAATATATGGAAATGTGAATTTATATTGCATTGTGCTGGCTAGGCAGCTAATGTGGCCTAAAAATGTCTGTAAATATTAGTTTTTTCAGTCATTGGGGAGCTCATCTTACATTTCCTCCCAGTGATATTTCTTGATTATGTGTTTTAAAGAGATGTTTGTGAATGTGACATAATTTGTGGAAAACATAAATTACATGGAGCTATTAATGAGTTTCCACTCAATGACACTGCTGGTCCTCACGTCACTTGATGTTTGGCTGTTGTTCATGTTATAATTCTGAGGCCAGTTGTATTCATGGTTATACCCCGGAGACAAGAAATACTCTTTTCTGATTGGCTGGCAGGTGTCCTGTTATTTCAGTACCATGGGACACCTATGATGAAGATCTGTGTGAAGATCTGTGTGACACATGTGTGGCAGAAAAATGCTACAGATGACAACTGACCCTAGACCAGAGCAGTCCCCGCCCAGGATCAGATCAGGGCCTAGCTGGTTCCAGTGAGGTGTTGTGTTATGTTGTGTGTAGTTGCTGTGAATGGACTGGCCTCTATCTGTTCAACAGACAAGCACAACAGATTTGGAGATGGATAACAAGAACTGATATGAGTGCAGTTAGTGTAGTTTGCATAAGAAAGGTGCCATATTTCAGTCCTGTACTGGTATGAGATAAAGCACCCCATCCTACGAGGTGTATTGTTCGTAGTTTCAAATTGTTGTCAAAATTTGCAGCATTAAGACTCAAGAGAGCCTGACATAGCTTTAGAAGCTTGAGCCTCGTGACTAAATCTTGTTCCAAAACCAGGACATTGTGGTTCTTAGCCCATGTAGAGAAACAGAAGGACCATATTGATGTATTAATTTGAAGAGCCCTGATGCTGATATAGAAGTTGGCCATTCACTGCACCTGATGTTGTTTTCCATCTCAGCCAGGCCACTTCCAAGCCCATCCGCTTGGACCCGCCGTCACAAAGACTTTGATCTTGACGCTTAATCGCTGTATAAGAGACGATATCAGAGTCCTTGTAAATTGTTTCATTTCATAAAAGATCTCATTCATAATGTGACCCCCCCCCCCCAATGTAATACATTCAAAATGAAGGAACATCTTGTGATTGATGCATTTGATACCAATCTCGGGGAGGACACTTCACAGGGAGCATATGGAGAAGAGGCCTATTCTGTTCTGCTTGCAGGGCAACTCTGAGTTGACTAACAAACAAAGCCACTTTCAGCACAGCACTCAGTCTTTGATACGGGCAGGCTTTCAAGCACTTTTCTGATAATTGAGCGCATCTGACTGATGCAGGACTGGAGAGAGAGGGGGCGAGGGAGTCCAGTTATAATTCACCAATGCTCAAGAGATGCAGGACACACCTGTGGCATACAAGATGTGATTTACTCGAGGACTTTTTCTCCCCCCCCCCCCCCTTCACACACTGATGTCTTGTATGGCCAGCTCTCTTACTTCCATGAGACTACTCTCACGCTACATTTGTGTGGAAAGAGCCACAGTCTGGCTTGCTATTGTCACTGAATACACAAAGGCTATGCTGTGCAGTCATGGTGGCCTGAGTGGCTGCTTTGCCTAATGGCAACCTAGCCAGTCGATGACCCCGGAACAGCCACCGCCGGATCTGTGTCAGATGTGGACCATGCCTGGGCCGTGTCTACCCCACACTGTAGAAATGATAACTAGTAACTGTTGATCTCATATGTTTTCAAATGAATCTGCCTCAGAAACAAAGCTTTGCCATTTGCGACTAACGCAAACTTCTCTGTATTGATCCCCTAACAATTATTTTCAAAACAGTATATTTTTTTTAATTGGATTCAATTAAATTCAATTCTATGTATATAGCGCCAAAACAATAAAATTGTCCCAAGGGCACTTCACAGAGCCCAGGGCCTGGACCCTGAAAGGATTTTTTAATTACAATTACAGCCGACTTATTTCCCTTGATGGAACCCCATAGATTTGAGATTTGTAGTTAAGTCCCATCATATCTCATGTGATTTATGAAGGTGACTTATTAAGCAAGTCTTATGGCCATACCACACGGAGCATGCCTGATCTGGTCCAATTGTGGAAACTAAGCAGTGCCGGACCCGGTAAGTACTTGGATGGGAGACCGCCTGGGAATGCCAGGTGCTGTAGGAAAAGTTTGAATTAGGTGGACAAGAACACCCAAGTCAGCAAAACTCTTGTCTAAACTTGTAAACCTTAGTAAATTGGTTGAGAACACTAAAAGTCTATTGCTGCATGTTGCCTTGATCATTTGAGTTTTCTCAACATTTTTTGTAAGTTGGTATTGTAATTAGAGAATGGCACTATGCTAAAGTCTACTCCAAGTAGAAATGGTATGTCTACAAAATATGTAATGGTTTGTAAAAGTTTTTTTAGTTTTTTTTTTTTAAATACCTTTCCGTAAGTTTATAAAAGTCTCAACCTAAGACAAAAGCTGCTATGGTAGGTCTTTTCTGGGAGTGCATTGTTGTTGCAATTAATTATAAGAATGACCTCAGAACCAGCATAAACAAACCTCCAACAGTGACAAAACACAATCTCCTGAAGACTGAGCAGCGCCATTTCGGGAGGCGCTCACTGCAATGGTAGTTATGCGCAGTAGTGTGTGTGTGTGTGTGTGTGTGTGTGTGTGTGTGTGTGTGTGTGTGTGTCTGAGGCCAGGAGGTGATAGGACAGAGAGAGGGGGCGGAGGAGGAGGCGGAGGTGTGTGGTCTCCTGTTCTGTCTCATCCCCTCTGAGTTTCAGAGTGCCGACCTCAGCAACCTGACATTTAATCCCAGTCCTCCAGAAGCCAGAGTCCGACCCAGCCCTAGTGCATGATGGAGGAGCTATTGATTTCAGTGTAGTGCCACTCTCAGGGATAAGACGCACACATAACACTAGTAGAGGTGAGAGTCTTATCAGACGTGTGGCCCGGGGTCCCATCCAGTATATCTGGACCAGCAGCTCTCATCACACCAGGTGGAACTCAGAGTCCACCAAATGGGAGGAGACGGCCAGTAAAGTTTGGGTGGGTGAAAAAATATCAAACTTTTTCCTTAAGAATCACACTCAGAGACAGGCACTGAGGGTTTCCAGCTATTACCTCGCTGTTTTTGTCCTAATAAGTGAAATCTTTTACAAGTCCAAAGGGCTTTTAAACTTCTGCATCAAGACCTCTAACTTCTAGTCTCTAACGACAGAAGTATATGATCTCAAAACAGTATGCAATAAAAAATACAAATAAAAACCTCCACAGGCACGATTAACATTCTCACAAAGAGAATGGACAGTGGCTAAGTATCACGGCCCTTGGTTGAGAGGAGAGGGGCCCACACTTGAGCTGTGGTAAAGGTAAAGCTAGCCATGTGCTCAGCACTCTGAAGCTAGTACCCACCTCATTAGGGCCATCAGTGGAAGATGGTCGCCATGGACAACGGCGTAAGTTGTCCCGATTGGCCTGCCACCAGCACAGTTTTAAAAACGCCACTGTTAATAAGGCCAGCAGCTCATCAGTGCTAACAAGCGACCTAATGATGCGCTCACTTTCATGGCCGCCTTTCATCACACACTTTGCTCTTTCTCTCCCCTTCCTCCTCCTCCTCCTCCGCTTTCTCTTCTTCTTCTTCTTCACTTCTCCTCCCACTCTTTCGTGGGAGAGATAAACAAACCCTGGAGTCGTGAAGGGGCCGAGATTGTCATCAGACATCGCAGTGGATTCTTATGGATCCCAGGGCTAATTAGCGTTCTTTACTTCTAGTCGTTATTCAGCGACTGAGATCCGCAGACTGAGAGAGCAGAAACCTTTGGCTGCAGACCAGATGTAGTCCTTGACCCATATACTAATTGCACACACACACAGACATTCATGCATTTCCACATAACAAGGCAAACTAAGGGGCAATGGCTTTACAGCATTTTGATGTACGTATATTTAAGTGTGACACACAGACGCAGATAAACACTCGTAGTGAAATGGAGAAAAGCAGATGAATAGAAGGGAAGGTTTTCATGTTAACAGTGGTCAGCATTACTCTTTTGTCAGCCCAGGAGCGAATGGCAGGTTTCTCACAGATACTAACGATACATTAGGGATGTGAACCAGTCAAAGGCAGAGTGTCAGCGGTACTGCAGTATGATCGTTTCTCTTGCTGTTTTACCAAGCATATCCAGACACCGCGATGACACACAGAGAAAGAAGCCCTGACCAACACTTTGACCAACAAGCCCTGACCAACGCTGTTGGGACATTGTGAAAGTTCAGTTCCCTGCAATTAAGGTGAATGTATTGAAACAGCACCGCATGGAGGGAGCGGTGTTGTCCTTGACCTAAATAGCGCAACAAAACAAGTTACAATTAAGTGGTTTGAACTAAATGGAAAATCTCTGCTTTATTTCTGCTTAGTTTGGGAAAACAGAGGAGTGAACGTGAAACCCACGAGGAACCAAATTCCACGGCCTTTCCCACTAAATTAAATCCAGAGTTTTGTCGCTTCGGAGGTCCCGCTGTCCCAGGTCTTTGGCATCGGCAGGGGAGCAACAGCAACGTGTCAATTTGCAACATTACCATAGTGACCCATTGTGATGTTCACAGGGAGTTTATTGCCATTCTTGGAGCAGAACCCCGGTCACAGTATAAGGGAGGCACACTCTTTATATGGATTTACTCTTTATAGGCCTGGTGCTACACAACTATTTATAAAAGCGAGACATCGAGAGAAACCATCGCTATCTTGATTTGTTCTTTTTCAGTGGCAATAACCACCCTCTACTGCCCTCACTGACACCCAGCAATCAGAGACTATTTCTGGGCCACAGAAGTGGCTGACTGCTTGGCAAAGAGCGTTGGTGTGATTATAATATGCACTCTTTGCAGGTTTCCTCCAGTCTCTCAACACAACACCGATCCACACCGCACATATCTCAATGGGAGTTACATTTTAATTAATGTGATCATAGCCATCCATTAGAGGGCCTCTATCTGGCAGAGTACTGTTGACTTTAGCCGCTAATGGTGATTTACCATTAACACGAGATGACTGTTTGCCCATTAAAGCCAGCTGTAATGTGACGGAGAATGACTTTGATGATTTAGCCCCATGCACGGAATAGGGAGGAATAAGTTAAAGTCCTGTCCTCATGTAATTAGCTGGAGTAATTGAATTTAATTCACACAGTCCCTCAACGGGTTGACGAGCTCTTGTGTTTAATTAAAAGGGGGGTTGTGTGCAGAGGGAGATGGCCATCTTCGCTGGCTCTCGCTCGCTCTCTGTCTCAGAAATGTTTGGCTATCAGCGGTGCCTCCCCCATTCTGCAGTAAGTTTTTATCGAGTCAGAGGGCTTGATCTCTGTGCGCCGTGGCAAATATCAAATGACTGGAGCAATCAGGAACAGGGAAATGGTGATTTTTCTTCTGTCTGGACTGGATGTATGTGTGTGTGTGTGTGTGCATGTATATGTGTGTGAGGTGTGTGTCTGTGTGTGTGTGTGTCTGTGTGTGTGTGTGAGGTGTGTGTGTGTGTGTGCAAGTGTGTACCAGTGCCAGTACCAGGACACCTGAGGGGCTAGCAAATAGGACACTTATCATTCCGCACATCAGTTTAATCATTTAAAATGTGTGTGTGTGTGTGTGTGTGAGAGAGAGAGAGATAGATAGAGAGAGAGAGGATTAGCAAGCAGAGCACTTATCAGTCTGCACATCAGTTTAATCATTTAAAGCGTGATACAAGTGAAACAATTAAAACGATGTTGGCATATAAATTGGGAGTCTAGCTGGCAGGCATTATGAAAGCACTGAGTCTGGAAGAGGCTGGTGGTGGTGGTGGTGGTGTTGGGGGGGCAGCCATAATTCAGAGGGGGGTGGGGGAATCCCCTAATGAAATGGTAAATGGCGGAAGCCCATTAATTGTGCTGGAGTTATTTCATTTAATTGAGAACAAGGCAGGGTCAGAGAGAAATCACATTGTGAAGATTTTATGAGCCCTGAGAATTACGGAGATCTACTGCTTGTCACTTGCCACTTGTCAATGGCTGTGTGTGTACAAAACACTAGAAGTGGAACTTGAGTTTGTCCTCAGATTATTAATGTTTTGTTAAACTACGACAGATTATTAATGTTTTATTAAACTATGACAGGGAAGAAGCCACGCTGAAGTGCTTTCAGTTCATCCATTCAAAAGATGTCCAAATACTAAAGTCGCCTGAGAGCGTGTTTGAAGTGGACAAAGCACATAGTTCCCTTTATTTCTTTGTTAGCGTGATCATCTGAGACAATGCAAGACATGGAGAATTCTAAAGGTGAACAACGTAAGCACTTGTCAGTCAGTTAGTGAGGGAGTGAAACCCTTCCACCCTCCACAGTAGTCACCATGGCAGCAGTAAAAGCATTGAGTATGGACTTGATTTCTGATGAGCTTTAGCACACCTTCTTCATTCAAAGCCTTTAAATGTTTAATAACAAACAAACTAATTGCAAAGCATCGAAGTACCTTCCACCAAACAGAAGCCCACTGCTGACATGCACAGAGTCTGTAGAAGAGGAGGATTACCACCCAGCTAATTGGACAGGTGTTACTCGCCATTATAATATTAATGCTTTATGTCACGAGATTACTTAAAAGGCCCGATATCAGAACAGTGTGCAGATTAGCATGCTGTTTAAGATAGAGAGTAGGGATTTACGGCTGTCACACTTGAAGGAAATCAAGATCAGTGAGTTTGTGAGCGTAAGAGCTTAGAGAAAAGCCTCTGAATACTTCATAAGCTACAGACGACTTCTGTCAAGATGTGCGCGAGTGTGCTGCGAGGGCCGTGCGCAAGCAGAAATTAAAATCTAAACGAAGAGGGGGGAAAAACAAGACTCCTCATAAAGAAGCTTTAGGATGACCCAGTTGTATGAGAACAGCTAACGAACAGCTGAGCTAGACGGCGTAGCCTTGTCCGGGTCTGTTTGACTCAATCAGGGGGCAGAAACTCATGAACACATGTAGTTAAGGGGTGATTGTATCACAGTCACTGACATCGGACACTCAGATTGGTTCCAGATTCTTCCAGAACTATTGATGATCTATGCTATGACCTATGACTGTTTATACTGCCATGGAAAGGAGGCTGGATGTCAGTGTCTGGAGCATGCATGAACACATATTTTATCTTGTATGTGAAAGCCCCATTATGTGAGAATTGGTATTTTTTGCCACTGGAATTGGGATTTTTTTCAAGGCTGCTAACTTCCAAGGCTTATTTGGCTTGAGCTTGACGAAGACTGATCAAACCTTTTGGCGTGAGATTAATTTATTTGGATGAGATGCCTGAAATGGGAGTGAGGTCAATGCAGAGGGCTTCTGGAAAGACAGGGATGCCACCAATAAGGTTACAGCCTACATCGCGTTCTTTCATAAATAACATTGGGAGGGATGATTATGATAGAGAGTCAGCAACTTTCCTAACAGCCAAACATCAAACAAACGCAACACAAGACATAACAAGACAGTTAATACGTTATTATTGACTAGTCCTACACAAAGAAGGCCAGCTCAACATCTGACTTCCTTTTATCTATTTTAGCTCTCACCAACAAATAAAATCTAGTCCGAGACTAACTCTTATACGGTCTCTTGCTTTGTTACTCTCTCTTTATCTCTACCTTGCTTCATCCGACAACATATTCCTCTGTTTCTTTGTCGCCTCTGCCATGATGTCCATACAGACATAGAAAACTGCGCTATCTTACGCCATTCTCCGTATTTCTAGTCAGTGTACCACCGGAATTCTTTTGAAGCTGTTATTTTAAGGTGAAATTGTGACATAATGTAACACCATGTAATGTCATGTTGGACACTGCAACAGTTTGTGTACACCTGACTCATCTCTTTCACTCTCAGCCTGCTCTTGTCCTCCTGAGGAGACACTGAAGGCTGAGGAAGTGTGTGTGTGTGTGTGTGTGTGGGGGGGGGGGGGGGGGGGGGGGGGGGCAGTGATTCCCTCTTCTTGCCCGGGGTCAGAACTGAGCCCATCTCTGTGCTTCAAGCCAATAACAGCAGCAGTTAAGAGGAGGTTTCATTACAGCTTGACTGGCAACACCTGTGTTTTTGTCAGGTGTTATTGGAACAGGCAGCCTCGTCGCCGGGTAGACACTCAATGAATGGATCATTATTGATCTCACCTAAAAGGCCTGTTGGATGAAATCAGCCTCTTCACACCCACCTCCTCCAATCCTCCTCCTCTAACACACACACACACACACACAGAGAGACACACACACACACACACCTCTCCGTCTCTTCTTTCAGCTTTCAGCCCTACAAAATGACCCCTCCCCCCACCAACCCCTTATTGTGAAGTGAAGAGTCTCTTCTCTGTAACGAGTCAAATATCCTCATATTGATCACGGCCTCCAAAGGTCAACTATGGAGCGTTTACTGTGAATAGTCCCACCGTGTGTTTAGTGGAGGAACTTGGCTCGCTGCTGTGGCTGGGAGATGGAGCGAGGGAGGCAGCCATTTTGTATGGCAGCGGTTCTCAGTCAATCAGACAGAATCCAAGAGTAAGGCCTTGATTATACTCTCTTGCAGACGCACATATAGACAGCTGCAGACACCGCAGACACGTAATAGTTGGTCTTGTTATACTTTTTAGTCCACTTTGAGTCCGCATCTGCCCAGCTAGTGATCTTGTAGCGCTGTGGCAACGCGTACACCCTCTGATGACGAAATGTATGGCAAGCGGAAACTTGCATACTCACGGACACGACTCACCGACACAAGTATAATCAAGCCGTAAGAGTGCTGGATGAAGAGTGCTCTCATTGTCTTTCTTTTATTGTCTCTCACTCTGTTTCTTCTTCAATGTCAATGTGTTTTCCTTCTCTCTGTGTCCTTTCTCTATCTCCGTCTCCCTCTCTCCCTCTCTGTCTCTACTCTAACTTCTAGCCAGCTTGTCTTAGTCCTTTGTCCAACAAACAGCATTCGAGTATGAAAGGGCTGAAAGGCTCCCTGTTCCTCTCATCCTTTGTCCTCTCTTTTCCCCACCGTCTCTCTGTCTTTCGCTCTCTTTTTATTCCAACTTTTGGCCAGCTTGTCTCTATCTGCCTGGTCTGGGGTCCTGTCAGCCATATTCTCTTGGCAGCACACATCACCTGCTACAAAGCTTCGTGTCTGATGGAATTGCACAGCTGGAAGATTTCAATCTAGAAATCACAGTTGGCTCTCTGTGGGCAACTCGCCATCGCAACTTCTGCCGAACATTTACAGTACCCCAAGGCCAAGTTGGATTGGAGACTTAGCATGCAAAAGGAGGGGAAAAAAAGACATCCACTCTGAACCAACAACAGGCATTGTGCTGTTTTTTGGACCCCTACTACTCTTAATAAATCTTTCAGTGCGAGTGTGTTGTTGGGTCACTCGCAGGAGGGTTTGTATGTTTTGCATTCTGTTGTGCTCCTCCTCTAACTGTGCGAAAAACATCAGTGAAACAATCAGAGCGCTCTCTCAAGGTGACCAGCTGTCCTCATCAACCAGTTGTTATGGAGATTGGGAGGATAATGAGGGGAAGGGGTCTTTTTTCTTTGGAAGAATGCAACGTCTTTATGCTCCCTCAACATCACACAACAAGGCGCACGGAGCGGAGAAGGGATGCTGCGGTGGCGTCCACTTTTGATCGTCCTCTTCTCCACTTTGCCGGAGAAAGACAGACGCACACCAGGCGTGGGCTGTGTTAGCATGGCGGGCCCCTGCGGTCTTTACATAAACCAGGCAAATTATTTGCCGATGTTTTTTCATGACCTGACTCTTTTGCAACACGCTGTGGTTGTTTAAAAAATTCATGCCATCTAATTTATGCTAATGCATCGGCCTGTGTGTGTGTGTGTGTGTGTGTGTGTGTGTGTGCGCGCACGCGAGAACGCCTGGCTTTCTGAGTCAGGGAGAGAGAGAGAGAGAGCGCGAGAGAGAGAGAGAGGTTAGAGAGATAGAGAGAGAGAGAGAGAGAGAGAGAAAGAGCGCGCGCGAGAGAGACGTCGAAGCTAGTGGTTTGACTGCATTCTGCAGTAAGATGATCAAAGCTGGTGACGAGGAGCCACAAGCCAGCCAGAGCCACATGGAGCGCCTCACTGTTGTTTTTATTGTTGATGAAACTGTGTGGTCTTGGCTGCAGAACCAGGCTGGCACTGGCCTTGTGTCTAATAGTTTCCTCTGCAGAGGACACACACACACACACACACATGCGGATGCGTGGAGAATGTGGACGTGGACGTGGACCTTGCACCGGGTTAAAGTTTAGCGTGCCTAGTAGTCAGTCCTAAGTCATATTTTTGGTGTTATTTCAGCTGGGACAGTAACGATTTCCATAACCTTTAAATGTGCTGTAACCTTTAAGGGGGAGTGCAGCTCCGTGATGTGCTGACCTCGGTCCAGGTGCTTTTTGTTTTACTTCACCTTCACGCAAGTACGAAATTTCCACAAAGACATCTGGCATTTGAACTCACTAAGGTTACAGTGTCCTCCAAGTGGCAAGTGGAATATCATTTTTAAATACCTGACAACTTCCACAGAGCACCAGGACGCCGGGCCCTCAGACAGAGAAGAGGCCTACATGCTAAAGCTATGTGGCCTTGGGACTTTGATAGCTTTTCTGTTTAAAGACTTTGAGTTGAGCCATGGACAATGCTGATTCATACACTCCAAATATAGTGGAGGTGTGGGGGGGGGGGGGGGGGGTCGTCGTTCGAGGGAGTCTCTTTAGCTTGTTTGGTTTCTGCTCTTATAACACACATCAGATATCTGAATGCTTCTGTAAAACATCCCAGGTCAGGTCACCCTAAAGTGTTAGGGCTCTTGGTTGATTTGCATGAGAAAGGCAGTAGCGGTCGTAATATTTCTCTCTCTCTCTCTCTCTCTCTCTCTCTCTCTCTCTTTATGATACTGTAAATGCTGCAGTGCTGTTGGGAAACAGGGGGACCACAGTGTAAAACACGATCAAAGCTGCTTTCCTGGCATAAGCTCAATCGATTAAACTGACTGACTGACTAGTCGACAAGGATTCCCCAACAAAGACATTAGAGACTCAGACCCCTTCATTCAGTCATTAATTCTTCAGCAACCAGAATCCATCTACTGTACCTCTCCTATGGTAACCAGTCCTGCTTGTGTTACAAGAGATATAAAATATATGAGCTCATTCAATACAACCCAGGCTCTCCCGTTCAAACAGGGCTCCGATCCATCATAATAAGAAGCCTTCAGTGTTACGGACACGCATCAGACGCTATGGGCATGTACACATGTCTGCGCTCTCACAGGTCAGACAGCGAACCGGCTACAACACTGCTGTATTGATCGCTACATCCTCCCACAGTGCGCTAATGGTATTAGCCTGGTTCTGCTTCACTGTGTTTGTGTCGGAGAGAGGGATTCCCCCCCCCCCCCACACACACACACATCCCCTCCTTCATGGACAGACAGGAGGAGAGGGGGGATTGACTCTTTCTCAGACCAATCCATCAGATCAGGAGAGCTGAGCAGAGGGATGCTTGGCTGCCGTCTCTCGACTGAAATGGCAACACAAAATGTAGTGACCACTATCTGAGGTCAAAAATATATTACGTAAATTGAAGTGAATATGCTATTTCATAAACTTGAATTGTGGAAATTAAGAACAATGATTGTGTTTATTGCTTAAGTTTAACAGGTAAATGCTTATGTGACATTAGCCAAACGGGTACGGTGCTGTGCAGTGAGTAAACGTCACTCCCTGACACCTTAATGCTAGCGACAGATGCTAGCACCCATGGGTTTTAGCCTCGCTGCTAGCACGCCCGCCTTGTCTGAGGTGCTGAGTTCAAGTCTGGGCCCACGCTGTGCTTGTCTTTACAAAGCAGGTAACATTGGTGCCAGGACCCGGATGGGAGTGAGGTTTGCGTTGGTTGGGAGTGCTTGTCTACTCGTAACACTTAATGAAACATTAAATAAAAGATCTATAGAAATCTATGCTGATCTAGCCAGTGACTAAGGATACGTTCTTGTACATGGTCAGGAAACAGTTCTTTCCCCTCAAAGACCAGAACACTCTGAATTCTAGATAGAGTATTAAGATTAAGATGAAGGATTGGGGGCTGGTGTGGGACTGCAGGAGTGTAAATATTGTCAAGAAGAAGAAAATAACAGATGATTCTGTGACAGAGATTTCCCTTTGGCCCTGTGTATCATATCTACCACGGGAGATCTCCCCCCACAACATCACTATTCAGCCCAACCACAAATATGCCATACTAAAAGCAAACGCACACTCACATGAAGCGCACACAAATAACACACAGGCTATCATGTGGTTTGTTTTCTCCCATGGCAAGATCTACAGGTAATGAAATGGTGCTGGTGGCTCAATATTCCTCTGTCAATGAAACAAAATCTTTTGATCGCAAACAAGTCAAGGAATCACAGGCAGTATTGTTTCCGTGGCGATGCGGCAATGGCAAAGTCAACATTTCTAGTTTATCTCTCAGCTGAAGGTTTATTTGAACATTAACAGATTTTCTTGGTGCATTTTTTTCCTTTCGGATTGACTTGCCTTATTAATTCAAATCTTACTTTGAATGCCGGCGTGTAGCTGGGATAATTATTAGTGCAGGGAGATCAAAGGAAGCATATTATAGTCCTATTCCATTTTCTGCTGATGTGACTGATCTTCCTCTGCTTTGATGTTGTAAGCTTTTTCCGTTAATGTACAGCGGATAAAAATACTACACCATGTAATCTGGCATTTATCCCATGAGAGCAGAATTCCAAAATGTGACACATGTCAAGACACGGGGAAAAAAAGAGAAAAGGAAAAGGGGGGAAGGAAAAAAAACTTAAAAGAGAGAGAGAGAGAGACAGTGTTTCGTCCCCCAGTGCAACGCAGTTCCATATTTCATCCAACCTCATCCTCATCATACCTTATTTTTAACGCTGGCTTTTGAAAGGGCGGAGGGGAGAAGATTCAGGCTTTTCATTAAAAATGATAAATAAGTTAATGCAGTCATAAGACAGAGAGGGATCTGGGAAGAGATGGTAATTAGGCAGTCGGGGGGGGGGGGGGGGAAGAAGCAGCCTACTTAAGGACTTCATGCCACAGCTCAGCTTCACTCCCAGTCCTAAATGATATTTTGCCTTTCACAGAGAAATCCTTTTCAGTGTTTGAAAGCGGAAAAGAGGAGGAAGACAGAGAGAGGTGGGGAGAAAGCGAGAGGGTTGAGGTGAGAGAGAGATAAAGACGGTGATAGATGGATAGAAAAAGAGCGAGAGAGTGAGAGACAGAAGTAGTAAGAGGATGGGAAAGAGATAGAGAGATAAAGATAGGGAGAAATAAAGAGAGGGAGAGAGAAACAGAAACAGAAAAGGGGGAAGGGAGAGAGAGAAAATAAAGGGTAAGACAGACAGAGAGAGGGGGGGAGAGATAGAGAGACAGAGATGTGTGTGTGTGTGTGTGTGTGTGTGTGTGTGTGTGTGTGTGTGTGTGTGTGTGTGTGTGTGTGTGTGTGTTTGTTAATGACATATCTTCCTAGGTTTGGCCTGTGATTCCAATTTGGATTCTGTCAGAGGAGCGTGATGGAGAGGCAGAGCTGGAGGCTTGATGTGTGTGGAAAGGCCAGCATATGTGGAGGCTTACAACTGGGCCTGTCACCCCAAGCGCACAACCACACACACACAACCACAACCACACACACAAACACACACACACACACACACACACACACACACACACACACAGATAGATACTACACACACACACATAAAAAGAATCACACATGTACAGACATTCACTCTTTCTAAGTCATACATTAATCCATTTCCATTCTTCCTATCTCTCTATCACACATGCATATCCCCCACCCAACCACACACACATACATGCACATCACAAACCTTCCACACACTCACACACTCACACACACACACACACACACACACACACACACACACACACACACACACACACAGAGAAAGACAGAAAGGGTTCATGACGCCAGCCGACTCCTGAACTCCTGTCCACAGATGTAGAAATGCCATCTCAGACCAACAGTGATGTGCCCAGAGGACTAGGGCTGCTGTGCACACTCTGCACAAGACAACAGCAGCCAGCAGAGAGAAGCCATCTTCACAATCACACTCACATGTGGGGAAGACAGGCCGACAGTGTGTGTGTGTGTGTGTGTGTGTGTGTGTGTGTGTGTGTGTGTGTGTGTGTGTGTGTGTGTGTGTGTCCAACAGCAGCCAGCAGAGAGAAACCATCTTCACAATCACACTCAAGTGGGGGTTAGACAGGCCCAGCTATCTCTGTCACAGACTTGATGCATGCCTTAATTAGTCTTGACTGAAAGAGGAAAGGGTAGATGAGTGAGTGTGTGTGTGTGTGAGAGTGTGTGAGTGTGTGTGTGTGTGTGGGGGGGGGGGGATGTGTGTGTGTGTGGTGAAGCTTTGAGAAACGATGCCTTAAGTGTCTTAATTGAAAGATTTTTCCACACATTCGGGTCAGACGAGACAAACGCCTGAGGATCCATTCAGGAGCTGGTTCCCCGCCAGCAGCCGAGGCCCCCAGTGACAGCAGATGAAAGCAGAGCAGGTCCCAGCAGAGCAGGTCCCAGCAGACCTGGTTTTGGGGTGGGGGGGGTGATTCTTATGTGGCTCTGGACCCCCCCCCCCCCCCCCCAAAGCATGTGATATGGACGCTCAAAGCCCTGTCTTCCTGTGATGACTCGTAAACGACAGCATCCTTCCAAACCACCAAGGGTCAATCCAACATCAGAACACACATGCAGACACACACATGCACATAAATACAAGCCCACACACACACACACACACACACACGCATGACATGGCATTTCAGGATGTCAGCTTCCCCTGTTGGCTGACTTCAGAATCTGCATATATTTTTAATTCTTTTCAAACTCTTCACACAGCGTGCTTTACAAACACACGCCTGAGCACATTAACCTATCCTGCAAAATGCACCACAACCACCAAAACATTTCATACTTCACCCAAAAGTGACTCATGCTGCCAAAACTATAGCAAAGGCTCTCTCCCAGCAAGACTTCTTAGTCACTCAAACTGCAATGGACTAAAACACATAAACAACTTGATGCATTGGAAACATTTTTGCACAGATTAGTGTAAAAGGAACACATACCACAACACTTTACAGAACATATTGTGCTGGTGTGTGTGTGTGTGTGTGTGTGTGTGTGTGTGTGTGTGTGTGTGTGTGTGTGTGTGTATGTGTGTGTGACCAAACAAGTAAATCTGAAATGCAGCAACATCAACATACAACAACACGTGAGGCTGCCACTAGAAGCCTACTGCAGCCCTAATGCTGATCCATGCGTCATCTGTATTTGGCGTCAGATTTTGATGAACTTCACATTTACTGCAACATAATCCCTTGCCTTGAATCTTTAGAAAACAAACCTTAAGCATATGTTAGCCACCCAGACAATCCCCCACGCCCCATAAATATTTCAAGCCACGCAGCGATTCTGACACCAAGAACAAACTTTTTGATCTGTTGGTTTGCCTGTCAAAATAGTGCAGATTACACTCTTGAGTGGTGAATTTACTTCAGTTGCATTCTTGGGTCCCTTTCTCTCACTGATGGAACACGACTATACAGCAGTAACAGAGGGAAAATCTCTTAATTGACAACTATATCTATATTTTGCCAAAGTACATTTCAATGCAAATATGGTATATATTGTACTTTGGTATAGATGGTAACAATGCTACAAACTAAATCATCTGTTTTTGTGTGTGGCTTCTTTTCTCAGTCAAACATTTTCTCAGCATATTTCCATTTACAGTAATCTGACAAAATGGCCACTTCAGCTTGCCATACCTCAGCTCAGGGTAAACAAATACA